>NC_072442.2:2500-10000 GCF_028878055.3 Symphalangus syndactylus | reverse complement strand
TAGGGTTAGGGTTAGGGTTAGGGTTAGGGTTAGGGTTAGGGTTAGGGTTAGGGTTAGGGTTAGGGTTAGGGTTAGGGTTAGGGTTAGGGTTAGGGTTAGGGTTAGGGTTAGGGTTAGGGTTAGGGTTAGGGTTAGGGTTAGGGTTAGGGTTAGGGTTAGGGTTAGGGTTAGGGTTAGGGTTAGGGTTAGGGTTAGGGTTAGGGTTAGGGTTAGGGTTAGGGTTAGGGTTAGGGTTAGGGTTAGGGTTAGGGTTAGGGTTAGGGTTAGGGTTAGGGTTAGGGTTAGGGTTAGGGTTAGGGTTAGGGTTAGGGTTAGGGTTAGGGTTAGGGTTAGGGTTAGGGTTAGGGTTAGGGTTAGGGTTAGGGTTAGGGTTAGGGTTAGGGTTAGGGTTAGGGTTAGGGTTAGGGTTAGGGTTAGGGTTAGGGTTAGGGTTAGGGTTAGGGTTAGGGTTAGGGTTAGGGTTAGGGTTAGGGTTAGGGTTAGGGTTAGGGTTAGGGTTAGGGTTAGGGTTAGGGTTAGGGTTAGGGTTAGGGTTAGGGTTAGGGTTAGGTTAGGGTTAGGGTTAGGGTTAGGGTTAGGGTTAGGGTTAGGGTTAGGGTTAGGGTTAGGGTTAGGGTTAGGGTTAGGGTTAGGGTTAGGGTTAGGGTTAGGGTTAGGGTTAGGGTTAGGGTTAGGGTTAGGGTTAGGGTTAGGGTTAGGGTTAGGGTTAGGGTTAGGGTTAGGGTTAGGGTTAGGGTTAGGGTTAGGGTTAGGGTTAGGGTTAGGGTTAGGGTTAGGGTTAGGGTTAGGGTTAGGGTTAGGGTTAGGGTTAGGGTTAGGGTTAGGGTTAGGGTTAGGGTTAGGGTTAGGGTTAGGGTTAGGGTTAGGGTTAGGGTTAGGGTTAGGGTTAGGGTTAGGGTTAGGGTTAGGGTTAGGGTTAGGGTTAGGGTTAGGGTTAGGGTTAGGGTTAGGGTTAGGGTTAGGGTTAGGGTTAGGGTTAGGGTTAGGGTTAGGGTTAGGGTTAGGGTTAGGGTTAGGGTTAGGGTTAGGGTTAGGGTTAGGGTTAGGGTTAGGGTTAGGGTTAGGGTTAGGGTTAGGGTTAGGGTTAGGGTTAGGGTTAGGGTTAGGGTTAGGGTTAGGGTTAGGGTTAGGGTTAGGGTTAGGGTTAGGGTTAGGGTTAGGGTTAGGGTTAGGGTTAGGGTTAGGGTTAGGGTTAGGGTTAGGGTTAGGGTTAGGGTTAGGGTTAGGGTTAGGGTTAGGGTTAGGGTTAGGGTTAGGGTTAGGGTTAGGGTTAGGGTTAGGGTTAGGGTTAGGGTTAGGGTTAGGGTTAGGGTTAGGGTTAGGGTTAGGGTTAGGGTTAGGGTTAGGGTTAGGGTTAGGGTTAGGGTTAGGGTTAGGGTTAGGGTTAGGGTTAGGGTTAGGGTTAGGGTTAGGGTTAGGGTTAGGGTTAGGGTTAGGGTTAGGGTTAGGGTTAGGGTTAGGGTTAGGGTTAGGGTTAGGGTTAGGGTTAGGGTTAGGGTTAGGGTTAGGGTTAGGGTTAGGGTTAGGGTTAGGGTTAGGGTTAGGGTTAGGGTTAGGGTTAGGGTTAGGGTTAGGGTTAGGGTTAGGGTTAGGGTTAGGGTTAGGGTTAGGGTTAGGGTTAGGGTTAGGGTTAGGGTTAGGGTTAGGGTTAGGGTTAGGGTTAGGGTTAGGGTTAGGGTTAGGGTTAGGGTTAGGGTTAGGGTTAGGGTTAGGGTTAGGGTTAGGGTTAGGGTTAGGGTTAGGGTTAGGGTTAGGGTTAGGGTTAGGGTTAGGGTTAGGGTTAGGGTTAGGGTTAGGGTTAGGGTTAGGGTTAGGGTTAGGGTTAGGGTTAGGGTTAGGGTTAGGGTTAGGGTTAGGGTTAGGGTTAGGGTTAGGGTTAGGGTTAGGGTTAGGGTTAGGGTTAGGGTTAGGGTTAGGGTTAGGGTTAGGGTTAGGGTTAGGGTTAGGGTTAGGGTTAGGGTTAGGGTTAGGGTTAGGGTTAGGGTTAGGGTTAGGGTTAGGGTTAGGGTTAGGGTTAGGGTTAGGGTTAGGGTTAGGGTTAGGGTTAGGGTTAGGGTTAGGGTTAGGGTTAGGGTTAGGGTTAGGGTTAGGGTTAGGGTTAGGGTTAGGGTTAGGGTTAGGGTTAGGGTTAGGGTTAGGGTTAGGGTTAGGGTTAGGGTTAGGGTTAGGGTTAGGGTTAGGGTTAGGGTTAGGGTTAGGGTTAGGGTTAGGGTTAGGGTTAGGGTTAGGGTTAGGGTTAGGGTTAGGGTTAGGGTTAGGGTTAGGGTTAGGGTTAGGGTTAGGGTTAGGGTTAGGGTTAGGGTTAGGGTTAGGGTTAGGTTAGGGTTAGGGTTAGGGTTAGGGTTAGGGTTAGGGTTAGGGTTAGGGTTAGGGTTAGGGTTAGGGTTAGGGTTAGGGTTAGGGTTAGGGTTAGGGTTAGGGTTAGGGTTAGGGTTAGGGTTAGGGTTAGGGTTAGGGTTAGGGTTAGGGTTAGGGTTAGGGTTAGGGTTAGGGTTAGGGTTAGGGTTAGGGTTAGGGTTAGGGTTAGGGTTAGGGTTAGGGTTAGGGTTAGGGTTAGGGTTAGGGTTAGGGTTAGGGTTAGGGTTAGGGTTAGGGTTAGGGTTAGGGTTAGGGTTAGGGTTAGGGTTAGGGTTAGGGTTAGGGTTAGGGTTAGGGTTAGGGTTAGGGTTAGGGTTAGGGTTAGGGTTAGGGTTAGGGTTAGGGTTAGGGTTAGGGTTAGGGTTAGGGTTAGGGTTAGGGTTAGGGTTAGGGTTAGGGTTAGGGTTAGGGTTAGGGTTAGGGTTAGGGTTAGGGTTAGGGTTAGGGTTAGGGTTAGGGTTAGGGTTAGGGTTAGGGTTAGGGTTAGGGTTAGGGTTAGGGTTAGGGTTAGGGTTAGGGTTAGGGTTAGGGTTAGGGTTAGGGTTAGGGTTAGGGTTAGGGTTAGGGTTAGGGTTAGGGTTAGGGTTAGGGTTAGGGTTAGGGTTAGGGTTAGGGTTAGGGTTAGGGTTAGGGTTAGGGTTAGGGTTAGGGTTAGGGTTAGGGTTAGGGTTAGGGTTAGGGTTAGGGTTAGGGTTAGGGTTAGGGTTAGGGTTAGGGTTAGGGTTAGGGTTAGGGTTAGGGTTAGGGTTAGGGTTAGGGTTAGGGTTAGGGTTAGGGTTAGGGTTAGGGTTAGGGTTAGGGTTAGGGTTAGGGTTAGGGTTAGGGTTAGGGTTAGGGTTAGGGTTAGGGTTAGGGTTAGGGTTAGGGTTAGGGTTAGGGTTAGGGTTAGGGTTAGGGTTAGGGTTAGGGTTAGGTTAGGGTTAGGGTTAGGGTTAGGGTTAGGGTTAGGGTTAGGGTTAGGGTTAGGGTTAGGGTTAGGGTTAGGGTTAGGGTTAGGGTTAGGGTTAGGGTTAGGGTTAGGGTTAGGGTTAGGGTTAGGGTTAGGGTTAGGGTTAGGGTTAGGGTTAGGGTTAGGGTTAGGGTTAGGGTTAGGGTTAGGGTTAGGGTTAGGGTTAGGGTTAGGGTTAGGGTTAGGGTTAGGGTTAGGGTTAGGGTTAGGGTTAGGGTTAGGGTTAGGGTTAGGGTTAGGGTTAGGGTTAGGGTTAGGGTTAGGGTTAGGGTTAGGGTTAGGGTTAGGGTTAGGGTTAGGGTTAGGGTTAGGGTTAGGGTTAGGGTTAGGGTTAGGGTTAGGGTTAGGGTTAGGGTTAGGGTTAGGGTTAGGGTTAGGGTTAGGGTTAGGGTTAGGGTTAGGGTTAGGGTTAGGGTTAGGGTTAGGGTTAGGGTTAGGGTTAGGGTTAGGGTTAGGGTTAGGGTTAGGGTTAGGGTTAGGGTTAGGGTTAGGGTTAGGGTTAGGGTTAGGGTTAGGGTTAGGGTTAGGGTTAGGGTTAGGGTTAGGGTTAGGGTTAGGGTTAGGGTTAGGGTTAGGGTTAGGGTTAGGGTTAGGGTTAGGGTTAGGGTTAGGGTTAGGGTTAGGGTTAGGGTTAGGGTTAGGGTTAGGGTTAGGGTTAGGGTTAGGGTTAGGGTTAGGGTTAGGGTTAGGGTTAGGGTTAGGGTTAGGGTTAGGGTTAGGGTTAGGGTTAGGGTTAGGGTTAGGGTTAGGGTTAGGGTTAGGGTTAGGGTTAGGGTTAGGGTTAGGGTTAGGGTTAGGGTTAGGGTTAGGGTTAGGGTTAGGGTTAGGGTTAGGGTTAGGGTTAGGGTTAGGGTTAGGGTTAGGGTTAGGGTTAGGGTTAGGGTTAGGGTTAGGGTTAGGGTTAGGGTTAGGGTTAGGGTTAGGGTTAGGGTTAGGGTTAGGGTTAGGGTTAGGGTTAGGGTTAGGGTTAGGGTTAGGGTTAGGGTTAGGGTTAGGGTTAGGGTTAGGGTTAGGGTTAGGGTTAGGGTTAGGGTTAGGGTTAGGGTTAGGGTTAGGGTTAGGGTTAGGGTTAGGGTTAGGGTTAGGGTTAGGGTTAGGGTTAGGGTTAGGGTTAGGGTTAGGGTTAGGGTTAGGGTTAGGGTTAGGGTTAGGGTTAGGGTTAGGGTTAGGGTTAGGGTTAGGGTTAGGGTTAGGGTTAGGGTTAGGGTTAGGGTTAGGGTTAGGGTTAGGGTTAGGGTTAGGGTTAGGGTTAGGGTTAGGGTTAGGGTTAGGGTTAGGGTTAGGGTTAGGGTTAGGGTTAGGGTTAGGGTTAGGGTTAGGGTTAGGGTTAGGGTTAGGGTTAGGGTTAGGGTTAGGGTTAGGGTTAGGGTTAGGGTTAGGGTTAGGGTTAGGGTTAGGGTTAGGGTTAGGGTTAGGGTTAGGGTTAGGGTTAGGGTTAGGGTTAGGGTTAGGGTTAGGGTTAGGGTTAGGGTTAGGGTTAGGGTTAGGGTTAGGGTTAGGGTTAGGGTTAGGGTTAGGGTTAGGGTTAGGGTTAGGGTTAGGGTTAGGGTTAGGGTTAGGGTTAGGGTTAGGGTTAGGGTTAGGGTTAGGGTTAGGGTTAGGGTTAGGGTTAGGGTTAGGGTTAGGGTTAGGGTTAGGGTTAGGGTTAGGGTTAGGGTTAGGGTTAGGGTTAGGGTTAGGGTTAGGGTTAGGGTTAGGGTTAGGGTTAGGGTTAGGGTTAGGGTTAGGTTAGGGTTAGGGTTAGGGTTAGGGTTAGGGTTAGGGTTAGGGTTAGGGTTAGGGTTAGGGTTAGGGTTAGGGTTAGGGTTAGGGTTAGGGTTAGGGTTAGGGTTAGGGTTAGGGTTAGGGTTAGGGTTAGGGTTAGGGTTAGGGTTAGGGTTAGGGTTAGGGTTAGGGTTAGGGTTAGGGTTAGGGTTAGGGTTAGGGTTAGGGTTAGGGTTAGGGTTAGGGTTAGGGTTAGGGTTAGGGTTAGGGTTAGGGTTAGGGTTAGGGTTAGGGTTAGGGTTAGGGTTAGGGTTAGGGTTAGGGTTAGGGTTAGGGTTAGGGTTAGGGTTAGGGTTAGGGTTAGGGTTAGGGTTAGGGTTAGGGTTAGGGTTAGGGTTAGGGTTAGGGTTAGGGTTAGGGTTAGGGTTAGGGTTAGGGTTAGGGTTAGGGTTAGGGTTAGGGTTAGGGTTAGGGTTAGGGTTAGGGTTAGGGTTAGGGTTAGGGTTAGGGTTAGGGTTAGGGTTAGGGTTAGGGTTAGGGTTAGGGTTAGGGTTAGGGTTAGGGTTAGGGTTAGGGTTAGGGTTAGGGTTAGGGTTAGGGTTAGGGTTAGGGTTAGGGTTAGGGTTAGGGTTAGGGTTAGGGTTAGGGTTAGGGTTAGGGTTAGGGTTAGGGTTAGGGTTAGGGTTAGGGTTAGGGTTAGGGTTAGGGTTAGGGTTAGGGTTAGGGTTAGGGTTAGGGTTAGGGTTAGGGTTAGGGTTAGGGTTAGGGTTAGGGTTAGGGTTAGGGTTAGGGTTAGGGTTAGGGTTAGGGTTAGGGTTAGGGTTAGGGTTAGGGTTAGGGTTAGGGTTAGGGTTAGGGTTAGGGTTAGGGTTAGGGTTAGGGTTAGGGTTAGGGTTAGGGTTAGGGTTAGGGTTAGGGTTAGGGTTAGGGTTAGGGTTAGGGTTAGGGTTAGGGTTAGGGTTAGGGTTAGGGTTAGGGTTAGGGTTAGGGTTAGGGTTAGGGTTAGGGTTAGGGTTAGGGTTAGGGTTAGGGTTAGGGTTAGGGTTAGGGTTAGGGTTAGGGTTAGGGTTAGGGTTAGGTTAGGGTTAGGGTTAGGGTTAGGGTTAGGGTTAGGGTTAGGGTTAGGGTTAGGGTTAGGGTTAGGGTTAGGGTTAGGGTTAGGGTTAGGGTTAGGGTTAGGGTTAGGGTTAGGGTTAGGGTTAGGGTTAGGGTTAGGGTTAGGGTTAGGGTTAGGGTTAGGGTTAGGGTTAGGGTTAGGGTTAGGGTTAGGGTTAGGGTTAGGGTTAGGGTTAGGGTTAGGGTTAGGGTTAGGGTTAGGGTTAGGGTTAGGGTTAGGGTTAGGGTTAGGGTTAGGGTTAGGGTTAGGGTTAGGGTTAGGGTTAGGGTTAGGGTTAGGGTTAGGGTTAGGGTTAGGGTTAGGGTTAGGGTTAGGGTTAGGGTTAGGGTTAGGGTTAGGGTTAGGGTTAGGGTTAGGGTTAGGGTTAGGGTTAGGGTTAGGGTTAGGGTTAGGGTTAGGGTTAGGGTTAGGGTTAGGGTTAGGGTTAGGGTTAGGGTTAGGGTTAGGGTTAGGGTTAGGGTTAGGGTTAGGGTTAGGGTTAGGGTTAGGGTTAGGGTTAGGGTTAGGGTTAGGGTTAGGGTTAGGGTTAGGGTTAGGGTTAGGGTTAGGGTTAGGGTTAGGGTTAGGGTTAGGGTTAGGGTTAGGGTTAGGGTTAGGGTTAGGGTTAGGGTTAGGGTTAGGGTTAGGGTTAGGGTTAGGGTTAGGGTTAGGGTTAGGGTTAGGGTTAGGGTTAGGGTTAGGGTTAGGGTTAGGGTTAGGGTTAGGGTTAGGGTTAGGGTTAGGGTTAGGGTTAGGGTTAGGGTTAGGGTTAGGGTTAGGTTAGGGTTAGGGTTAGGGTTAGGGTTAGGGTTAGGGTTAGGGTTAGGGTTAGGGTTAGGGTTAGGGTTAGGGTTAGGGTTAGGGTTAGGGTTAGGGTTAGGGTTAGGGTTAGGGTTAGGGTTTAGGGTTAGGGTTAGGGTTAGGGTTAGGGTTAGGGTTAGGGTTAGGGTTAGGGTTAGGGTTAGGGTTAGGGTTAGGGTTAGGGTTAGGGTTAGGGTTAGGGTTAGGGTTAGGGTTAGGGTTAGGGTTAGGGTTAGGGTTAGGGTTAGGGTTAGGGTTAGGGTTAGGGTTAGGGTTAGGGTTAGGGTTAGGGTTAGGGTTAGGGTTAGGTTAGGGTTAGGGTTAGGGTTAGGGTTAGGGTTAGGGTTAGGGTTAGGGTTAGGGTTAGGGTTAGGGTTAGGGTTAGGGTTAGGGTTAGGGTTAGGGTTAGGGTTAGGGTTAGGGTTAGGGTTAGGGTTAGGGTTAGGGTTAGGGTTAGGGTTAGGGTTAGGGTTAGGGTTAGGGTTAGGGTTAGGGTTAGGGTTAGGGTTAGGGTTAGGGTTAGGGTTAGGGTTAGGGTTAGGGTTAGGGTTAGGGTTAGGGTTAGGGTTAGGGTTAGGGTTAGGGTTAGGGT
>NC_072434.2:98022500-98029838 GCF_028878055.3 Symphalangus syndactylus | reverse complement strand
TAACCCTAACCCTAACCCTAACCCTAACACCCTAACCCTAACCCTAACCCTAACCCTAACCCTAACCCTAACCCTAACCCTAACCCTAACCCTAACCCTAACCCTAACCCTAACCCTAACCCTAACCCTAACCCTAACCCTAACCCTAACCCTAACCCTAACCCTAACCCTAACCCTAACCCTAACCCTAACCCTAACCCTAACCCTAACCCTAACCCTAACCCTAACCCCTAACCCTAACCCTAACCCTAACCCTAACCCTAACCCTAACCTAACTAACCCTAACCCAACCCTAACCCTAATAATAACTCTAATAACTAACTAAATAAACAACTAAAATAAACTAACCTATAATATATAATAACCTAACTAACCTAACCCTAACCCTAACCCTAACCCTAACCCTAACCCTAACCCTAACCCTAACCCTAACCCTAACCCTAACCCTAACCCTAACCCTAACCCTAACCCTAACCTAACCCTAACCCTAACCCTAACCCTAACCCTAACCCTAACCTAACCCTAACCCTAACCCTAACCCTAACCCTAACCCTAACCCTAACCCTAACCCTAACCCTAACCCTAACCCTAACCTACTAACCCTAACCCTAACCCTAACCCTAACCCTAACCCTAACCCTAACCCTAACCCTAACCCTAACCCTAACCCTAACCCTAACCCTAACCCTAACCCTAACCCTAACCCTAACCCTAACCCTAACCCTAACCCTAACCCTAACCCTAACCCTAACCCTAACCCTAACCCTAACCCTAACCCTAACCCTAACCCTAACCCTAACCCTAACCCTAACCCTAACCCTAACCCTAACCCTAACCCTAACCCTAACCCTAACCCTAACCCTAACCCTAACCCTAACCCTAACCCTAACCCTAACCCTAACCCTAACCCTAACCCTAACCCTAACCCTAACCCTATAACCCTAAACCCTAACCCTAACCCTAACCCTAACCCTAACCCTAATAACCCTAACCCTAACCCTAACCCTAACCCTAACCCTAACCCTAACCCTAACCCTAACCCTAACCCTAACCCTAACCCTAACCCTAACCCTAACCCTAACCCTAACCCTAACCCTAACCCTAACCCTAACCCTAACCCTAACCCTAACCCTAACCCTAACCCTAACCCTAACCCTAACCCTAACCCTAACCCTAACCCTAACCCTAACCCTAACCCTAACCCTAACCCTAACCCTAACCCTAACCCTAACCCTAACCCTAACCCTAACCCTAACCCTAACCCTAACCCTAACCCTAACCCTAACCCTAACCCTAACCCTAACCCTAACCCTAACCCTAACCCTAACCCTAACCCTAACCCTAACCCTAACCCTAACCCTAACCCTAACCCTAACCCTAACCCTAACCCTAACCCTAACCCTAACCCTAACCCTAACCCTAACCCTAACCCTAACCCTAACCCTAACCCTAACCCTAACCCTAACCCTAACCCTAACCCTAACCCTAACCCTAACCCTAACCCTAACCCTAACCCTAACCCTAACCCTAACCCTAACCCTAACCCTAACCCTAACCCTAACCCTAACCCTAACCCTAACCCTAACCCTAACCCTAACCCTAACCCTAACCCTAACCCTAACCCTAACCCTAACCCTAACCCTAACCCTAACCCTAACCCTAACCCTAACCCTAACCCTAACCCTAACCCTAACCCTAACCCTAACCCTAACCCTAACCCTAACCCTAACCCTAACCCTAACCCTAACCCTAACCCTAACCCTAACCCTAACCCTAACCCTAACCCTAACCCTAACCCTAACCCTAACCCTAACCCTAACCCTAACCCTAACCCTAACCCTAACCCTAACCCTAACCCTAACCCTAACCCTAACCCTAACCCTAACCCTAACCCTAACCCTAACCCTAACCCTAACCCTAACCCTAACCCTAACCCTAACCCTAACCCTAACCCTAACCCTAACCCTAACCCTAACCCTAACCCTAACCCTAACCCTAACCCTAACCCTAACCCTAACCCTAACCCTAACCCTAACCCTAACCCTAACCCTAACCCTAACCCTAACCCTAACCCTAACCCTAACCCTAACCCTAACCCTAACCCTAACCCTAACCCTAACCCTAACCCTAACCCTAACCCTAACCCTAACCCTAACCCTAACCCTAACCCTAACCCTAACCCTAACCCTAACCCTAACCCTAACCCTAACCCTAACCCTAACCCTAACCCTAACCCTAACCCTAACCCTAACCCTAACCCTAACCCTAACCCTAACCCTAACCCTAACCCTAACCCTAACCCTAACCCTAACCCTAACCCTAACCCTAACCCTAACCCTAACCCTAACCCTAACCCTAACCCTAACCCTAACCCTAACCCTAACCCTAACCCTAACCCTAACCCTAACCCTAACCCTAACCCTAACCCTAACCCTAACCCTAACCCTAACCCTAACCCTAACCCTAACCCTAACCCTAACCCTAACCCTAACCCTAACCCTAACCCTAACCCTAACCCTAACCCTAACCCTAACCCTAACCCTAACCCTAACCCTAACCCTAACCCTAACCCTAACCCTAACCCTAACCCTAACCCTAACCCTAACCCTAACCCTAACCCTAACCCTAACCCTAACCCTAACCCTAACCCTAACCCTAACCCTAACCCTAACCCTAACCCTAACCCTAACCCTAACCCTAACCCTAACCCTAACCCTAACCCTAACCCTAACCCTAACCCTAACCCTAACCCTAACCCTAACCCTAACCCTAACCCTAACCCTAACCCTAACCCTAACCCTAACCCTAACCCTAACCCTAACCCTAACCCTAACCCTAACCCTAACCCTAACCCTAACCCTAACCCTAACCCTAACCCTAACCCTAACCCTAACCCTAACCCTAACCCTAACCCTAACCCTAACCCTAACCCTAACCCTAACCCTAACCCTAACCCTAACCCTAACCCTAACCCTAACCCTAACCCTAACCCTAACCCTAACCCTAACCCTAACCCTAACCCTAACCCTAACCCTAACCCTAACCCTAACCCTAACCCTAACCCTAACCCTAACCCTAACCCTAACCCTAACCCTAACCCTAACCCTAACCCTAACCCTAACCCTAACCCTAACCCTAACCCTAACCCTAACCCTAACCCTAACCCTAACCCTAACCCTAACCCTAACCCTAACCCTAACCCTAACCCTAACCCTAACCCTAACCCTAACCCTAACCCTAACCCTAACCCTAACCCTAACCCTAACCCTAACCCTAACCCTAACCCTAACCCTAACCCTAACCCTAACCCTAACCCTAACCCTAACCCTAACCCTAACCCTAACCCTAACCCTAACCCTAACCCTAACCCTAACCCTAACCCTAACCCTAACCCTAACCCTAACCCTAACCCTAACCCTAACCCTAACCCTAACCCTAACCCTAACCCTAACCCTAACCCTAACCCTAACCCTAACCCTAACCCTAACCCTAACCCTAACCCTAACCCTAACCCTAACCCTAACCCTAACCCTAACCCTAACCCTAACCCTAACCCTAACCCTAACCCTAACCCTAACCCTAACCCTAACCCTAACCCTAACCCTAACCCTAACCCTAACCCTAACCCTAACCCTAACCCTAACCCTAACCCTAACCCTAACCCTAACCCTAACCCTAACCCTAACCCTAACCCTAACCCTAACCCTAACCCTAACCCTAACCCTAACCCTAACCCTAACCCTAACCCTAACCCTAACCCTAACCCTAACCCTAACCCTAACCCTAACCCTAACCCTAACCCTAACCCTAACCCTAACCCTAACCCTAACCCTAACCCTAACCCTAACCCTAACCCTAACCCTAACCCTAACCCTAACCCTAACCCTAACCCTAACCCTAACCCTAACCCTAACCCTAACCCTAACCCTAACCCTAACCCTAACCCTAACCCTAACCCTAACCCTAACCCTAACCCTAACCCTAACCCTAACCCTAACCCTAACCCTAACCCTAACCCTAACCCTAACCCTAACCCTAACCCTAACCCTAACCCTAACCCTAACCCTAACCCTAACCCTAACCCTAACCCTAACCCTAACCCTAACCCTAACCCTAACCCTAACCCTAACCCTAACCCTAACCCTAACCCTAACCCTAACCCTAACCCTAACCCTAACCCTAACCCTAACCCTAACCCTAACCCTAACCCTAACCCTAACCCTAACCCTAACCCTAACCCTAACCCTAACCCTAACCCTAACCCTAACCCTAACCCTAACCCTAACCCTAACCCTAACCCTAACCCTAACCCTAACCCTAACCCTAACCCTAACCCTAACCCTAACCCTAACCCTAACCCTAACCCTAACCCTAACCCTAACCCTAACCCTAACCCTAACCCTAACCCTAACCCTAACCCTAACCCTAACCCTAACCCTAACCCTAACCCTAACCCTAACCCTAACCCTAACCCTAACCCTAACCCTAACCCTAACCCTAACCCTAACCCTAACCCTAACCCTAACCCTAACCCTAACCCTAACCCTAACCCTAACCCTAACCCTAACCCTAACCCTAACCCTAACCCTAACCCTAACCCTAACCCTAACCCTAACCCTAACCCTAACCCTAACCCTAACCCTAACCCTAACCCTAACCCTAACCCTAACCCTAACCCTAACCCTAACCCTAACCCTAACCCTAACCCTAACCCTAACCCTAACCCTAACCCTAACCCTAACCCTAACCCTAACCCTAACCCTAACCCTAACCCTAACCCTAACCCTAACCCTAACCCTAACCCTAACCCTAACCCTAACCCTAACCCTAACCCTAACCCTAACCCTAACCCTAACCCTAACCCTAACCCTAACCCTAACCCTAACCCTAACCCTAACCCTAACCCTAACCCTAACCCTAACCCTAACCCTAACCCTAACCCTAACCCTAACCCTAACCCTAACCCTAACCCTAACCCTAACCCTAACCCTAACCCTAACCCTAACCCTAACCCTAACCCTAACCCTAACCCTAACCCTAACCCTAACCCTAACCCTAACCCTAACCTAACCCTAACCCTAACCCTAACCCTAACCCTAACCCTAACCCTAACCCTAACCCTAACCCTAACCCTAACCCTAACCCTAACCCTAACCCTAACCCTAACCCTAACCCTAACCCTAACCCTAACCCTAACCCTAACCCTAACCCTAACCCTAACCCTAACCCTAACCCTAACCCTAACCCTAACCCTAACCCTAACCCTAACCCTAACCCTAACCCTAACCCTAACCCTAACCCTAACCCTAACCCTAACCCTAACCCTAACCCTAACCCTAACCCTAACCCTAACCCTAACCCTAACCCTAACCCTAACCCTAACCCTAACCCTAACCCTAACCCTAACCCTAACCCTAACCCTAACCCTAACCCTAACCCTAACCCTAACCCTAACCCTAACCCTAACCCTAACCCTAACCCTAACCCTAACCCTAACCCTAACCCTAACCCTAACCCTAACCCTAACCCTAACCCTAACCCTAACCCTAACCCTAACCCTAACCCTAACCCTAACCCTAACCCTAACCCTAACCCTAACCCTAACCCTAACCCTAACCCTAACCCTAACCCTAACCCTAACCCTAACCCTAACCCTAACCCTAACCCTAACCCTAACCCTAACCCTAACCCTAACCCTAACCCTAACCCTAACCCTAACCCTAACCCTAACCCTAACCCTAACCCTAACCCTAACCCTAACCCTAACCCTAACCCTAACCCTAACCCTAACCCTAACCCTAACCCTAACCCTAACCCTAACCCTAACCCTAACCCTAACCCTAACCCTAACCCTAACCCTAACCCTAACCCTAACCCTAACCCTAACCCTAACCCTAACCCTAACCCTAACCCTAACCCTAACCCTAACCCTAACCCTAACCCTAACCCTAACCCTAACCCTAACCCTAACCCTAACCCTAACCCTAACCCTAACCCTAACCCTAACCCTAACCCTAACCCTAACCCTAACCCTAACCCTAACCCTAACCCTAACCCTAACCCTAACCCTAACCCTAACCCTAACCCTAACCCTAACCCTAACCTAACCCTAACCCTAACCCTAACCCTAACCCTAACCCTAACCCTAACCCTAACCCTAACCCTAACCCTAACCCTAACCCTAACCCTAACCCTAACCCTAACCCTAACCCTAACCCTAACCCTAACCCTAACCCTAACCCTAACCCTAACCCTAACCCTAACCCTAACCCTAACCCTAACCCTAACCCTAACCCTAACCCTAACCCTAACCCTAACCCTAACCCTAACCCTAACCCTAACCCTAACCCTAACCCTAACCCTAACCCTAACCCTAACCCTAACCCTAACCCTAACCCTAACCCTAACCCTAACCCTAACCCTAACCCTAACCCTAACCCTAACCCTAACCCTAACCCTAACCCTAACCCTAACCCTAACCCTAACCCTAACCCTAACCCTAACCCTAACCCTAACCCTAACCCTAACCCTAACCCTAACCCTAACCCTAACCCTAACCCTAACCCTAACCCTAACCCTAACCCTAACCCTAACCCTAACCCTAACCCTAACCCTAACCCTAACCCTAACCCTAACCCTAACCCTAACCCTAACCCTAACCCTAACCCTAACCCTAACCCTAACCCTAACCCTAACCCTAACCCTAACCCTAACCCTAACCCTAACCCTAACCCTAACCCTAACCCTAACCCTAACCCTAACCCTAACCCTAACCCTAACCCTAACCCTAACCCTAACCCTAACCCTAACCCTAACCCTAACCCTAACCCTAACCCTAACCCTAACCCTAACCCTAACCCTAACCCTAACCCTAACCCTAACCCTAACCCTAACCCTAACCCTAACCCTAACCCTAACCCTAACCCTAACCCTAACCCTAACCCTAACCCTAACCCTAACCCTAACCCTAACCCTAACCCTAACCCTAACCCTAACCCTAACCCTAACCCTAACCCTAACCCTAACCCTAACCCTAACCCTAACCCTAACCCTAACCCTAACCCTAACCCTAACCCTAACCCTAACCCTAACCCTAACCCTAACCCTAACCCTAACCCTAACCCTAACCCTAACCCTAACCCTAACCCTAACCCTAACCCTAACCCTAACCCTAACCCTAACCCTAACCCTAACCCTAACCCTAACCCTAACCCTAACCCTAACCCTAACCCTAACCCTAACCCTAACCCTAACCCTAACCCTAACCCTAACCCTAACCCTAACCCTAACCCTAACCCTAACCCTAACCCTAACCCTAACCCTAACCCTAACCCTAACC
>NC_072434.2:97832500-98017500 GCF_028878055.3 Symphalangus syndactylus | reverse complement strand
GGAGGGCCAGCGCAGGCGTGGAGACGCGCTGCGGGCGCGCGCAGGAGCGGAGAGGAGTGGCGGGCCCGCGCAGGCGCAGAGATGGGCGGCGGGCGCGCGCATGCGCAGACGGGCGGCCGTCCCGCGCAGGTGCTCAGAGGCGCACCGCGCTCTCGCAGGCGCAGAGAGGGTCGTCGTGCCCGCGCATGCGCAGACCGGGGCGCCGGGCCCGCGCCGGCGCAGAGAGGCGCTGCGGGCCCGCGCAGGCCCAGAGAGGCGCGGCAGGCCCGCCCATGCGCAGACAGGGGCGGCGGGCCCGCGCAGGCGCAGAGAGGCGCACCGCGCCCGCGCGGGACCAGAGAGGCGCACCGCGACCGCGCAGGCGCAGAGAGGAGCGGTGGGCCCGCGCAGGCGCAGAGAGATGAAGAGAGGCGCACCGTCCTCGCGGAGGGGCTGAGAGGCGCGGTGGGCCTGCGCAGGCGCAGAGAGGCGCAGGCGCAGAGGGGGCGGCAGGCCCGCACATGCGCAGACAGGGGCGGCGGGCCCGCGCAGGCGCAGAGAGTAGGGGCGCGCCCGCGCAGGCGCAGAGAGACGAAGAGAGGCACACCGTCCTCGCCCAAGTGGTGAGAGGCGCGGCAGGCGTGCGCGGGCGCAGAGAGGCGCACCGCGCCCGCGCAGGCGCAGAGAGGGGCGGCGTTCCCGCTGATGCGCAGAGACGGGCGGCGGGCCCGCGCAGGCGCAGACGGGAGGCAAGCACGCGCAGGCGCAGAGAGGCGCACCGCGCCCGCGCAGGCGCAGAGAGGAGCGGCGGGCCCGCGCAGGCGCAGAGAGGAGCTGCGGGACTGCGCAGACGCAGAGAGGAATCGCGGTCCCGCGCAGGCGCAGAGGGGGCGGCGGGCCCGCACATGCGCAGACAGGGGCGGCGGGCCCGCGCAGGCGCAGACAGGCGCACCGCGCCCGCGCAGGCGCAGAGAGGGGCGGCGTTCCCGCTCATGCGCAGAGACGGGCGGCGGGCCTGCGCAGGCGCAGACAGGGGAAGCAAGCACGCGCAGAGAGGCGCACCGCGCAGGCGCAGAGAGGAGCGGCGGGCCCGCGCAGGCGCAGAGACGGGCGACGGGCGCGCGCATGCGCAGACGGGCGGCGGTCCCGCGCAGGTGCTCAGAGGCGCACCGCGCCCTCGCAGGCGCAGAGAGGGTCGGCGGGCCCGCGCATGCGCAGACCGGGGCGCCGGGCCCGCGCCGGCGCAGAGAGGCGCACTGCGCTCGCGCAGGCACAGAGAGGCGCGGCGGGACCGAGCAGGCGCAGAGAAGCGCGGCGGGCCCGCGCAGGCGCAGAGAGGGGAGGCGGGACCGCGCAGGCGCAGTGAGGCGCGGCACTCCGGGGCTCCGCCAGGGGCGCGGCGCAGGGGGAGAGACGCGCGGCGAGCTGGCCCTCCGCCAGGGGCGCGGCGCAGGCGCAGAGACGCACGGCGACGCGGCCCCGTTGGAGAGGCGCGGCGCGGGGCGGAGACTCACAAAGGCGTGTCGCCGGCGGGGCGGGTGCAGCGCAGGGGCAGAGATGCACACCGCCGGGCCGGAGGTTGGGGGGGCGTGCTGCAGGCGCACAGGTCCCATTCGCCTGCCGCCGGGCGGGGGGCCGTGGTGGACGCGGTGCAGGCACAGAGACGCACGTCGCCAGGGCATAGCGCAGATAGGTGGAACCTCAGTATTCTGAAAATCCGGGCACTACAGGACCTGCTTGTTCACGGTGCTGTGCCACTGCGCCTCCTGCTGGCGCCTAGGGCAACTGTAGCGCTCTCTTGCTTACAGTGGTCGCCAGCGCCTCCTGGTGGCGCCAGGGCACGCAGGGCCCTCTTGCTCACAGTATAGTGGCGGCACGCCACCTAATGGCAGTTAGGGACGTTACAGGGCCCTCTTGCTCACAGTGTAGTGGAAACATGCTCAGCTGCTGGCACCTGTGGATACTGCAGGGCCCTCTTGCTCCAAGTGTAGTGGCAGCTGGCACCCCTGCTGGCAGCTGGGGACACTGCTGGGCACTCTTGCTTGCAGTGTAGTGGGGGCACGCCCTCTTCTGGCCGCTGGGGGCACTACAGGATCCTCTTGCTCAGTGTAGTGGCAGCACGCCCCCTTCTGGCAACCAGGGCACTGCAGGGTCCTCTAGCTCATGTTGTGGTGACCGTGCGCCACCTGCGGGCAGCTAAGGACACTGCAGGGCCCTCTTGCTCACAGTGTAGTCGTCATATACCCCTGTTGGCTGCTGGGAACACTGCCAGGCCCTCTTGCTGGCAGTGTCGTGGCAGTATGCCACCTGCAGGCAGATGGGGACTATGCAGGGCCCTGTTGCTCCCGGTGTGACAGCTGGGGTCCACTAGTGGCCACCTCCCGCATCACTTAAACTTGGAGCGCTAGTTATTAAGCCCCATCAGTTCTGTAAATTCAAACTGAAATGGAGCTATTACTGGGGAGAGCTGATGTCCCAGTTCTTGTCTAACTTGGAAGAAAGATTTTCACCAAGAGGCAGTACAAAGATGGCAGACAACTTCATTGAAAAGAAATACAGTCTGAAGAGCTTATTGTAGAAAAATGAGGAGGAGTGGGCTGATTGTGCATGAAAACAGCCTAAGAGTCCAGTGCAGGGAATTTTATTTTGGACTTCTTCACATTCCTGCCTGTCTCAAGTCTCTGCCTGTTTTCTTTGGTTTTCCTGCTACTGCCTTAGGTCCCTCATTTGCCCCACTTAGGCGTGTGGGACCTCCTCACTGTTGGTTGAAGTACGTGTGGTGATGAATCTGAATCTACTCTGGCGCCACCCTCCTTCCCACCATCCCAGGCAGGCTGACAGCGGTGATGTTTGTACCTACTGTGCCTGCCTATCTCTTTTGAATGTCCATCTCTGCCCTAATCTGTATTTTTGGTGCCAGGTTTCTCTTAAGAATGTTCCCTTTGGCCTTCTTATGAGCATGTAGCTAGCAATATCCTGACATTTTTATTGCAGAGTGAACGATGATTGGGGCATGTTATGAGGAGTTCTAGGGCGTTTCTTTCTGCATAGGTACCTCTTCTCCCTCCTACCCACAATTGACAAATGCCCATCCACTCCGGCACTAGAGATGCTACTAATATGTGAATTTTTGGTGGTCCCTCCAGGTGCGCCTTCCCAGACTTTCCCTTTTCCACGAGCTCCCTCTCCTGTTCATGTCTAGTTATCTGTCTACTCTAACAGAACCCACTATCCTGTGTCTTTCCCCAAAATAGTGAGGGAATGATTAGTTGGAAACCGTAAGAAATGATATGCATGTAGATTACAAATTTACAACTTACACAAATAATCACTCAAAGTCATCCTTACACTAAAAATGCAAAACTATAGAATTTCTAGAAGAAACTATACAAGAAAAGCTATGTGCCTTTGGGTTTGGTAATGAATTTTAACAAATGACACAAAAGGTTGATATACACAGAAGAAATGACAATGTGGATTTCTTAATATTTAAAGTTTATACTCTGGAAGAGATCTTGTTAAGAGAACAAAAAGACAAGCCAAATATTGAAGAAAATATTTGCAAAATACAGATCTGAGAATTTGTAATCAAAATACATAAAAAAATTGTTAAAACTAAACAATAAGTTAAACAGCCCAATTAAAAATGCACACAGATCTGAACAGACACCTCACCAAATAAGATGTACAGATGGCAAGTAAACATACAAAAAGGTGCTCAGCAAACTAGAGAACTGAAAACCACAATAAGATAGCACAGCTGGTCTATATCTCTTAGAGCTGCTAAACTCTTTAAAAAATGACAAATTGCTGGAGGAAAAACAGAACTCTTTTCATTGCTGGTGGAATACAGTGTATAAGACCAAAATATGCCACCCCAAAATATAATGGTAGGAAACCAGAAAATGCCACCCCAATATATGTCCCTTTGGCTTAAGAATTATTCCAAGCTGATTATTTTGAAAAAAATTCTAACAAAAGAAGTTCTGAAAACAAAGTAGAAGTTACACTTGTGTAAGGAAAATTTACATCTATCAAGGAAATCCCCATTTAAAAGCTACCTCTCTTGACACCAAGAAGAGAAGGATAACTAAATCACTAAAGAGTCTTATCAATGGAGAATGCATGGACTTAAGTCCGTATAACAAACCTTACCCTTGTCTACCGTGCTTTTGCTGGTTAACTCCCCACTACTGCACCTCAAATCTTCTTTCTTTAAGTTGAAGATAGTATTTATGCTTGAATTGAAAGCCAGCTGTTGGAGATTTACTCATTTTTTCCCTGAGTATCTCCCATGTATCCATAAGGTATACATGTTTTTAAACTTTTCTGTTTTTCTCATTTGAACCTGTCAGTTTTTACAGAGGGTCCCATCTAAGAATTCCAAAAACATTGAAAATTTTTTTACTCCCCATTACAAGTTGGGCAGTTTTTTCTAAAGCTAAACAAGTCTCACCTTACAATCCAAAAATCACATTCCTAGGTATTCTGACAATTACTTTGATGTTATTTCCAAACAAAAGCTACCATGCAATTATTTACAGAAGCCCTATTCATAATGACCAAAGGAAAAAAAAGGATTCAGAAAGTCTTACAATAAATGACTGTGTGGGAATCCACTCAGACATCAAAAACTGTTATAAAGATTATTTAAATGAAAACATTCGAGATACTGAAGATAAAGGAAGAAATCTTACCAGAACTTACTTTATGCAATTAAAGCAGAGCTCCTAGAAAAATACAACTGCCATTAACCCCTTCAAAGGAGTTTCCTGCAAATTCAGCTGCCATGGAGACAGTGTACTCTTTCCCATTAGCACTGATAAATGAAAATGAAATTCTACCCTCCCAACTGACTGAGCAGATCCACTCTTGGCTGAGGGGACCCCAGAGTAACTTTCAAAACTGAGTTCTCAGCTTTGCTAGCATGGGATGATGGGGGTCAGATACACATCGTTATACCCCCTCCTTTGCTAACCATGATGAGACTTTCTTCCTTAAGGATTTAACAGAAACAAGCCCCTTCAAAGGCTCCACCACTGATATTAACCTCTCTTTTCTTGCCTGATAAGAGACCACCCATGAGGGAGAGGTTCTGGCCAGCGTATAGAGGAGGCACAGAGCGAGTTTTCATGTTCTCTGCTTCACTTTTTAATGTCAGACGGCTGAAAACTCCACCCTGGGATCATGCTAACACTGCCATTTTTTGTACATGGGACCCATGAAGAAGCAAGAAACTCAATGGCGCATGCATGCATTTCTCCTTCCATAAATATTCATGACTCCTCCTAGAGCTTACTAAAGAAATGTATTTAGCCATTCCACTCAGCATAAATTACTATTTCCTTTACCTCCTCCTTGAAGCATCTCTTTCTGGCTTCTGGCTGGAGGCTATGCTTCCCAGCCTGTCAGAAGGACCACCTGCAGGCCCCAACTCTTTATAGGAAATAAATCTCTCATTGGGTGTGGTGGCTCATGCCTGTAATCCCAGCACTTTGGGAGGCTGAGGCGAGTGGATCACCTGGGGTCAGGAGGTTCAGAGGAGCCTGGCCAACATGATGAAAACCTATCTCTACTAAAAATACAAAAAAATTAGCCAGGTGTGGTGGTGGGCATCTGTAATGCCAGCTAATCAGGAGGCTGAGGCAGGAGAATTGCTTGAACCCAGGAGGTGGAGGTTGCAGTGAACCAAGATCACGCCATTGCACTCCAGCCTGGGCAACAAGAGTGAAACTCTGTCTCAAAAAAAATAAACATAAAAATGAAGAAATGTCTCCTTTCCAAATTTATGAACCTCATCATTCTTCCATTGACAGCATTAAAAGGTTCAAAAAGACCTTTCCATACTCTCCCACAGAAGCCCTAGAAATTGTCATTTTGTTAATCATTTTGGATGCCTGAGAACTTGTAATCCAATGAGTAGAAATGTTGGTACCCCATTTATGGCTGTCAACCTGCCAGTTCTCAGGAGTTTGTATAACCCTAAATCTGAAAGGATCTCATCCCATTAGGACCCTTGTCTCCCTTTCTGTTGCCTTTGCCCACCGGCTCTGGCAACAGTGGTCTTTCTTTCTCGTTGGCTATATTTGGATATGGGGGCTCCATCTTCTCTGCCACCTTAGAGAATGCCTTTTGCATGCATGGCTAACTCATTAAAAAGCCTACAGTTTCACTAAAATTTTGAGTGAGTACTCTCTGAAGCTGGGTTGGAATCTTAGGCTTGTCTGGAAGGTAACTCTTGGGCTATAAGTTTCTTATCTTAGCTCTGGTTTTGAGGCCTCTCTGTTCTCCTCTTGGGTTGGAAGTTATTCCTGGCTTTTTGTTTCAAGGTGTCTCTGTGTGATCTTAATCTTGCTCCTTTCATGGGAACTTCTCAATTGACTAAATTCTCCCTTCTCGAACCTCTGCTGACTCTGTGTTCCACCAATATGGAACAATTCTACTTCCTTTCCTGTTTGCACACCTGTAATCCTAGCACTTTGGGAGGCCCAGGCGGATGGATCACAACATCAGGAGATCGAGACCATCCTAGCTAACATGGTGAAACCCTGTCTCTAATAAAAATACAAAAAAATTAGCCAGGCATGGTGGCGGGCGCCTGTAGTTCCAGCTACTTGGGAGGCTGAGGCAGGAGAACGGCGTGAACCTGGGAGGCGGAGCTTGCAGTGAGCCGAGATCACGCCACTGCACTCCAGCCTGGGCGAAAGAGCAAGACTCTGTCTCAAAAAAAAAAGAGAACAGAGGAATTCACACAAAGCTATAAGCACTGCAGCTGAAATTTGATAGTATGTTCTTAGCTTGGCTTTTAGCCCGAATAAGGTCTTTAAAAGTCAAATCTGAGATTCTGTATGAAAACTTCCAATGAAGAAACTTGAAAGCACCTATATGGTCGTAGCCTGTTCTTGCTGCAATTACGTAAATAATCAAGCAAAATATGACAAAACTAGACTTATTTTTAAAACAAGAATAGCCTTACTTTGATTATGATCAAAAATGATGGTTACTACAGACAGAAATTTTATGTTTAAATGGAAAACTATAACATGACCGGGCATGGTGGCACATGCCTATAATTCCAGCACTTTGGGAGGCCAGAAGTTCAAGACCATCCTGGGCAACGTGGTGAACCCTGTCTCTACCAAAAATACAAAAATTAGTTGGGCATGATGGCATGTGCCTGTAGTCTCAGCTAATCAGGAGGCTGAGGAGGGAAGATCATTTGCACCCAGGAGGTAGTGGTTGCAGTGAGCTGACGCACCTTTGCACTCCAGCCTGGGTGACAGAGCCAGAACCTGTCTCAAAAAAAATTTTTTAAAGGAAAACTATAGCCATTGTGGGTTATCAGATTCTAGTCTTGTTTCTGGTTTCTGGGCTATTTTTACCTCTTTGTAAACTAGATCCTGTCATCTGATGAATTTTTTCCCACAATGATACTTGGGGAACAAGAAGCCAAGTATTGTCTCTCCTACCAATGTATCTATTGTCAGTTAATTGGAAGGCCTCTAATCCTGGAACAACGTTAGAAGAGGAAGGTTTTGCTCCCTAAAATGCATAACCAAATTGTGGTACATTCATACACTGGAATACTATTTAGCCATAGAAAGGAACAAGCTATCAACTCACACAAAGACATGAGTGAATCTCGCATGCACATTGCTAAGTGGAAGAAGACAGTCTGAGGAGGATACACACAGTGTGACCCCATTTAATGAGACACTGGAGAAGGCAAACTACACAGATGGGAAGCCATTGGCTCCATGGGGTGGGGGGTTGAAGCATTCCATATGATACTTTAATAATGGGATACCTACCACAATGCATTTGTTGAAATATGCAGAACTTTACAGCCAAATGGTTAAAGCAAACTCTATTCAAATTAAATGAAATTAATCAAGATGAGGAGTATCCCAGGACAGAATACATTATGTGAAAAAGGATTTAACTATGCTACAAATTACTATGGTTTGGATGTGGTTTATCCCCACAAAAACTCATGTTGAAATTTGACCCCCAATATGGCAGTGTGGGGCGGTGGGGCCTGGTTGAAGGTGTTTGGGTCATAGTGACGGATCCCTCATGAACAGATTAATGCCCTCCCACAGGGGTAAGTGAGTTCTGCTCTCACAGGAATCGATTAATTTCTGCAGGAGTAGCTAGTTAAAAGGAGTCTGGCTTCCTTTGCTTCCCTCTTGCTTTCACTTTTGCTATGTGATCTCTAGTGCACCCCTTGCTCCCCTTCCACTCTCCACCATAAGGTGAAAAAGACTGAGGCCCCACCAGAGGCAACTGCCCAATCTCAGACATTCCAGCCGCCAGTATTGTGAGCCAAATGAACCTTTTTTACTTATAAATTACGCAGCCTCAGGTATTCTGTTACCGAAGCACAAAATAGACTAAGACAAAAAAATAGGTGAAAACTCACTGAAGATGTAGGGAAAATGGTGTTTACCTAAATCACTTTGAAAATGAATAGAATCTGTAGGCTGAAAGCAAATGAACTATACTTCATCATTGGATTCCATTTTATAAAGTTCTTTCCAACAGAAGCAATTGTTAACTATTGTAAAACCACAGCATCTGTATCTGGAATAAAAAATGACTTACATAAGCTGCAGATGGTAGGAATCAGACCTCTCACTGGTGAACTGGGAGGTTACAAATTAGCAAGGCGAGAAGGCTAGAATGGTTCATGTGATAGTAGATCAGAGGTGGAGACATCAACGTTGTAGGAAAAGAAAGAGAGATCAGACTTTACTGTGTCTATGTAGAAAGCGAAGACAGAAGAAATTCCATTTTGACCTGTACCTTGAACAATTGCTTTGCTGAGATGCTGTTAATTTGTCACTTTGCCCCAGCCACTTAGCCCCAACTTTGAGCTCACAAAAACATGTGTTGTATGGAATCAAGGTTTAAGGGATCTAGGGCTGTGCAGGATGTGCCTTGCTAACAAAATGTTTACAAGCAGTATGCTTGGTAAAAGTCATTGCCATTCTCTAGTGTCAATAAACCAGGGGCACAATGCACTGTGAAAAGCCATAAGGACCTCTGCCCTGGAAAGCTGGATATTGTCCAAGGTTTCTCCCCATGTGATTGTCTGAAATATGGCCTCATGGGATGAGAAAGACCTGACCATCCCCCAGCCCGACACCCATAAAGGGTCTGTGCTGAGGTGGATTAGTAAAAGAGGAAAGCCTCTTGCAGTTGAGATGGAGGAAGGCCACTGTCTCCTGCCTGTCCCTGGGAACTGAATGTCTCAGTATAAAACCCGATTGTACATTTGTTCAATTCTGAGATAGGAGGAAAACCTCCCTATGGCGGGAGGCGAGACATGTTGGCAGCAATGCTGCCTTGTTATTCTTTACTCCACTGAGATGTTTGGGTGGAGAGAAACACAAATCTGGCCTACGTGCACATCCAGGCATAGTACTTCCCCTTGAACTTAATTATGACATAGATTCTTTTGCTCACATGTTTTTTTGCTGACCTCCTTACTATCACCCTGCTCTCCTACCGCATTCCTCTTGCGAAGATAATGAAAATAATAAAAACAGGGAACTCAGAGACTGGTGCAGGTGCAGGTCCTTGGTATGCTGAGCACCAGTCCCCTGGGCCCACTTTTCTTTCTCCATACTTTGTATCTTATTTTTTTCTCAGTCCCTCATCCCACCTGATGAGATATACCCACAGGTGTGGAGGAGCAGGCCACCCCTTCATCTGCAACCCAATGTGGGTGCCTTTGTCTAGGGTGAAGATATGCTAAGAATGTGAGCATTGAGGACAGTGGATGAGAGATTCCTGAGTACATCCACCGTCAGCCTTGCGGTAAACTTGTGCGCTCAGAGGAACCCAGGGTAACAATGGGGCAAACGGAAAGTAAATATGTCTCTTATCTCAGCTTCATTAAAATTCTCTTAAGAAAAGGGGGAATTAAAGCTTCTACAGAAAATCTAATTACACTATTCCAAACAATAGAACGATTCTGCCCATGGTTTCCAGAACAAGGAACTTTAGATGTAAAAGATTGGGAAAAAATTGGCAAAGAATTAAAACAAGCAAATAGGGAAGGTAAAATAATCCCACTTACAATATGGAATGATTGGGCCATTGTTAAAGCAACTTTAGAACCTTTTCAAATAGAAGAAGATAGCGTTTCAGTCTTTGATGCCCCTGAAAGCTGTGTAATAGATTGTAAAGAAGAGGCGGGGAAAAATCCAGGAAAGGAACGGAAACTTCACATTGTAAATAGGTAGCAGAGCCAGTAATGGCTCTCAATGCAAAATGTTGACTACAATCAATTACAGGAGGTAATATATCCTGAAACACTAAAATTAAAAGGAAAAACTCCAGAACCACTGGGGCCATTGGGGCTAAAACCACGATGGCCACCTCCTCCTCAGCCGAGTAAGTGCTGGGGGAGGTAGCGTGAAACTAGGCTCGCTGCGACTTGGCTCCACGCACTCATTATTGTCCAACCTACCGTTCACTATGGTGAAGGAGGAATTCAGACTCACCCTGCAGCTTCCTGTATAGGTCAAACAGTGGCCGCTCCCTAAGGAAAAGTTCGGGGTGCTACATAAAATAGTTAAAAAGCTATTTTAAAAAGGACATGTTTCACCCACTTTCTGTCTTTAGAATTCTTCTGTGTTTGTAATTCAGAAAATATCAGGCAGATGGCTCATGCTAACTGACCTAAGAGCGGTTAATGCGGTAATTCAACCTATGGGGTCTCTCCAACTCGGGTTGCCTTCTCCAGCCATGATCCCCTTTAATTATAATAGATCTGAAGGATTGCTTTTTTACCATTCCTCTGGCAAAACAGGATTTTGAAAAATTTGCTTTTACTATGCCAGCCATAAGTAATAAAGAACAAGCCACCAGATTTCAGTGGAAAGTTTTACCTCAGGGAATGCTTAATTGTCCAACTATTTGTCAGACTTTTGTAGCTCAAGTTCTTCAACCAGTTAGAGACAAGTTTTCAGACTTTTATTCATTATGTTGATGATATTTTGTGTGCTGCAGAAACAATAGACTAATTGTTACACATTTCTGCAGACAGAGGTTTCAAACGCAGGCCTAACAATAGCATCTGATAAGATTCAGATCTCTACTCCTTTTCGTTATTTGGGAATGCAGGTAGAGGAAAGAAAAATTAAACCACAAAACATAGAAATAAGAAAAGACACGTTAAGAACATTAAATGACTTTCAAAAATTGCTAGGAGATATTAATTGGATTCAGCCAACTCTAGGCATCCCTACTTATGCCATGTCAAATTTGTTCCCTATCTTGAGAGGGGACCCGTACTTGAATAGTAAAAGAACATTAACTCCTGAGGCAGCTACAGAAATTGAATTAGTTGAAGAAAAATTTCAGTCAGCACAAGCAAATAGAATAGATCACTTATCCCCACGCCAACTTTTGATTTTTGCTACTACACATTCTCCAACAGGCATCATTGTTCAAAATACAGATCTTGTGGAGTGGTCATTCCTTCCTCACAGTACAGTTAAGACTTTTACATTGTACTTAGATCAAATGGCTACATTAATTGGTCAGGCAAGACTACAAATAGTAAAATTGTGTGGAAGTGACCCAGATAAAATCATTGTTCCTTTAAACAATGAACAGGTTAGATAAGCCTTTATCAATTCTGGTGCATGGCAGATTGGTCTTGCTGATTTTGTGGGAATTATTGATAATCATTACCCAAGAACAAAAATCTTCCAGTTTTTAAAATTGGCTATTTGGATTTTACCTAAAATTACCAGACATAAACCTTTAGAAAATGCTCTGATGGTGTTTACTGATGGTTCCAGCAAGGGAAAAGTGGCTTACACCGGGCAAAAAGAATGAGTCATTGAAACTCAATATCACTCAACTCAAAGAGCAGAATTGGTTGCTGTCATTTCAGTGTTACAAGACTTTAATCAGCCTATTAACATTGTTTCAGATTCTGCATATGTAGTACAGGCTACAAAGGATGTGGAGACAGCCCTAATCAAATACAGTATGGACGATCAGTTGAATCAACTGTTTAATTTGTTACAACAAACTGTAAGAAAAAGAAATTTCCCATTTTATATTACTCATGCTTGAGCACATACTAATTTACCAGGGCCTTTAATGAACGCAAATGAACAAGCTGACTTGCTAGTATCATCTGCCTTCATGGAAGCACAAGAACTTCATGCCCTGACTCATGTAAATGCAACAGAATTAAAAAATAAATTTGATATCACATGGAAACAGGCAAAAAATATTGTACAACATTGTACTGAGTGTCAAGTCCTACACTTGGCCACTCAGGAGGCAGGAGTTAATCCCAGAGGTTTATGTCCTAATGCATTAGGGCAAATGGATGTCACACATGTACCTTCATTTGGAAAATTGTCATTTGTCCATGTGACAGTTGATACTTATTCACATTTCATATGGGCAACGTGCTAGACAGGAGAAAGTACTTCCCATGTTAAAAGACATTTATTATCTTCTTTTGCTGTCATGGGAGTTCCAGAAAAAAGTAAAACAGATAATGGGCCAGGATACTCTAGCAAAGCATTTCAAAAATTCTTAAATCAGTGGAAAATTACACATACAAGAGGAATCCCTTATAATTCCCAAGGACAGGCCATAATTGAAAGAAATAATAGAACACTCAAAGCTCAATGGGTTAAACAAAAAAAGGAAAAAGAGAGTAAGGAGTATAACACTCCCCAGATACAACTTAATCTAGCACTCTATACTTTAAAGTTTTTAAACATATATAGAAATCAGACCACTACTTCTGCAGAGCAACATTTTACTGGTAGAAAGAACAGCCCACATGAGGAAAAACTGATTTGGTGAAAAGATCAAAAATAATACATGGGAAATAGGTAAGGTGATAACATGGGGAGAGGTTTTGCTTGTGTTTCACCAGGAGAAAATCAGCTTCCTGTTTGGATACCCACTAGACATTTGAAGTTCTACAATGAACCCAACAGAGATGCAAGGAAAAATGCCTCCGTGGAGACGGAAAACCCCACTCGAGCATCATCAACTCACCAGGTGAACAAAATGGTGATATCAGAAGAAAAGATGAAGTTGCCATCCACAAAGAAAGCAGAGTTGCTGTCCTGGGCCCAGCTAAAGAAGCTGACACAGTTAGCTGAAAAAAGCCTGAAGAACACAAAGGTAACACAAACTCCAGAGAATATGCTGCTTGCAGCTTTAATGATTGTATCAATGGTGGTAAGTCTCCCTATGTCTGCAGGAGCAGCTGCAGCTAATTATACCTACTGAGCCTATGTGCCTTTCCCACCCTCAATTCAGGCAGCCACTTGGATGGATAATTCTATTGAAGTATATGTTAATAATACTGCATGGGTACCAGGCCCCACAGATGACGGTGGCCTTGCCCAACCTGAAGAAGAAGGAATGATGATAAACATTTCCATTGGGTATCATTATCTTCCTATTTGCCTGGGGAAAGCACCAGAATGCTTAATGCCTGCAACCCAAAATTGGTTGGTAGAAGTACCTACTGTCAGTGCCATTAGTAGATTTACTTATCACATGGTAAGTGGAATGTCACTCAGGCCACAGATAAATAATTTACAGGACTCTTGTTATCAAAGATCATTACAATGTAGGCCTAAGGGGAAGCCTGGTCCCAAGGAAATCCCCAAAGAATCAAAAAGCCCAGAAGTCTTAGTTTGGGAAGAATGTGTGGCTGATACTGCAGTGGTACTACAAAACAATGAATTCGGAACTATTATAGACTGGGCCCCTCGAGGCCAATTATATCATAATTGTATGGGCCAGACTCAATCGTGTTCACAGGTCCCATCCATCTGGCCCATTAATATGGCCTATGATAGTGATTTAACTGAAAGCCTGGACCAGATTCATAGAAGGTTAGAATCACTCTATCCATGGAAATGTAGTGTGTAACACCCCCTTATATGCTATTTGTAGGAATCATAGATCTTAAACCAGATCCCCAAACTATAACCTGTGAAAACTGTAGATTGTTTACTTGCATTGATTCAACTTTGGATTGGCAGCACCATATTCTGCTAGTGAGGGCAAGAGAGGGCATGGGGATCCCTGTGTCCATGTACCGACTGTGGGAGGCTTCCTCATCCATCTATATTTTAACAGAAGTATTAAAAGAAGTTCTAACTAGATCCAAAAGATTCATTTTTACTTTGATTGCAGTGATTATTGGTCTTATTGCAGTCACAGCAACTGCTGTATGTAGACAACTGCTTGATGTAGACACTCAGCCATCAAGAAGGTGGAGCCAACTCCTCACTCCATAAGTGTGGGCTCTGCATAGTGACTTGCTCCAAAAGAACACATGCAGTATTGACAAGGAGAAAAAATAACTTCACAGTGGAGAAACCTGACAAACAGTAGCTCTGCCAAATGATCCAAGTGAACATCAAAGATGACAGTTCACCTTGAGAACATGAAGTGACAATGGAGGACATTCTACAAAATTCCTGACCAATCCTCCTCAGTACTATCAAGGTCATCATGAGATGGAAAGCCTGACACACTGTCACAGCCAGGAAGAGCCTACGTGATGACTACATGTCATGCGGGGTCCTGGATGGGATCCTGGGTCAGAGTAAGACAGAACTAAGGGAGTCCAAATGAAATATGAACTTTAGTTAATAATAGCTTATCAGCCAGGCGTGGTGGCTCAAGCCTGTAATCCCAGCACTTTGGGAGGCCGAGGCGGGCGGATCACGAGGTCAGGAGATCGAGACCATCCTGGCTAACACAGTGAAACCCTGTCTCTACTAAAAATACAAAAAATTAGCCAGGCGAGGTGGCGGGCACCTGTAGTCCCAGCTACGTGGGAGGCTGAGGCAGGAGAATGGCGTGAACCCCGGGAGGTGGAGCCTGCAGTGAGCCAAGATCCCGCCACTGAACTCCAGCCTGGGAGATAGAGCAAGACTCCATCTCAAAAAATAAAATAAAATAAAATAAAAAATAAAAAAATAAAAAAATAGCCTATCACTATTGGTTCATTAACTGTCACAAATTATGTAAGATATTAATAAGCCATGTGAGACACACTGATAGAAGATGTTAATGAGAGGAAACTAGGTTGCGGCTACATGGCAAATCTCTGCTTTTTTTTATTGGCAATTTCTGTGTAAGTAAAAAAATGATGTAAAATAAAACTTTATTTAAAACATTGTTATATTTTTTAATGCTTCCTTGTTTAATTATTTATGCTGTGAATTACTAGTAATTGACATTGTTAACTAATCCTGTTTTTTTAAGTAAGATCATTATGACACAAAAAATTAAACAGTGCAGACTGATACATAAATCAAAACAAATGTTCTTTACATGTTTTCTGTTACAGTAGTAATACATATGTGTAAGCTTCATTATCATATTTTTTTCTTGTGCTGTGGTTGTGTCCTGGGTTCATTCTCTAAAATGCTGATCACCTTAGACCAGGAAAAAAATAAACTTACAGACTCTGCTTCAATTCATGGCTAAATATTTTCAAAACAGTGATTTTGTAAAAATACATTCCAATGGCAAATTGATTCATTGTGATGAGATCACTTATTCCAAAGACTTCTTGTCTTTATTATGTTCCCATGCCTACCTTTTAGCCATAATACAACAGAATCAAATGTTGGCCATTGGGAAAAAATATTCAAAGAAAGAAAGAATGTGAACAGAACTTACAACCATGATGATTCGATGTTTTACCACAATGCTTTCTAAAACAGAAGAGTGTAAAAGGATATTCAAAGTCAATTTCCTCGGAGAGGCTTTGCAGAAAATGAGGAAACTAGAGAAATAAAAATGGCAGGACATTCTACGGGTGATTTTCGATGTTGCTATGTTTTATGGGAAAAAAATACTTTACCTTTTAAAGAATCACAAAGAATTATTGGGAACCCAAACTCTGGAATGTTTGCAAATTTAATTGAGCTTCTATGTAATTATGTCTATGTAGCTAGGCATGAAGTTGATGGTTTTTTAAAAACCTATGTCTTATTTGTGCAATAAACTACCCAATAAATAATTAATGCTCATAGGAAAACATGTTGGACTTTGTGAAGGGAAAATAAATCTTGGGGACCCAAAATCACAAAGCTAAAAGGAAAAGTCAAGCTCGGAACTGCTTAGTGCAAATCTACCTCCCATTCTATCCAAAGTCACCCATCTGCTCACCAAGATAAATGCATATCTGATTGCCTCATTTGGAGAGGGTAATCGGCAACACAAAAGAATGAAACCATTTGTCCCTTACTTACCTATGACCTGGAAGCCCCCTGTCTGGCCTTCTTTTCAAGTTGTCTCACCTTTCTGGACTGAACCAATGTACATCTTACACATATTGATTGATGTCTCATGTCTCTCTAAAGTGTATAAAGCCAAGCTGTGCCACGACCACCTTGGGCCCATGTTGTCAGGACCTCCTGGGGAGGCCTCATGGGCATGCATCCTCAAACTTGGCAAAATAAACTTTCTAAAAAATCTGAGAGCTGTCTCAGATTTTCAGGATTCATACATGTAATGTAGGATGTCAATGTTTATAAAACAGACATTATTCTGTCTACTACTACAAATATGCTGCCAATTAACCTTAGGCTTTCTCAACAAAATGAAAAATGATGAGGTACAAACAGTATATGTAAACTTAAATAATGTTGCAAGTTTTAATATGCCTACTTTTCAATTTTTCAATACTATTTTTACTACTTTAACACTGTAAGAAAAATGAGTAATTAAAACATGAATAAAAGTGTTTACAAGGGGTGCACGTGTTTCCTCCAGCCTCTGGCCATCCCCAGCTTTCATCCCAACGGTACTGATGGTGACTCTAAGCATTGCTCCTTTCTCTATATCAAGATCTCTCCCCAGAAACAAGCCCAAATCTTACCATATGTTGTGGCACGCTATGATGATGAGCAGTGGTGAGCAGCTGAAGCCTCAAGGAAGGGATGCTTTTGTAAAACAAGACTTGTAGAATATAACTTGTGAAAGTAAAGCCTATGGCAGAGTTCGTCCTCAAGACACGGGGAGCAGACAGGAAGCTTTTGCCTCACCTTCCTCAAAGGCCTGCAGCCACGTCTCCCCAGGTCAGTCTTAAGGACAATGAAACTCTGGTCTTCACTGTAGACACGCTACCACTGTAGACATGCTCCAAAGCCATGGTGACCCACCTTTGGGTGGGTCCTGAGGAGAACAAAGCTCTGGTTCTAATCCTAATCCTAACCCTGTCCCAAGACTTTGACCCTGAACCTAAACGCTGATCCCTACCCTGCTCCCTAATTCTCACCCTTACTTTGACCCTGACTTTGATCTTGACCCTGATCATGACCCCACCTCTAACCATACTTCCAGCCCTGACTCTGACCCAGATCCCAACCCTAACCCTAACCCTATTATTATCTTTATGATCTATCTCTAATCTTACCCTCTAGCTCTAAATAGCTGTACCCAACAGCACTTTTTAATTATTTAACTTCTTTTCCTTGAATTCTCTAAGGATATCCTAAAGGAGATGTCATTATGTATTTTGCATTCCCTCTAAGTGGTATGGCTTCAGATGTGAAGTTCTAATCCTTTGCAAGACATAAAAAGTTTGGAGGGTAATAGTACTGGGTTGTTAGGGATGCATGTTGGCATTCATGATAGTCATTGGTGCTGTTCTCCAAATATTTTCAGTTCATTTTTTATGAATGCATTCTGACTGTTCCATCCTACCTACTTAAATTTTTGCATGGCCACATGACTTTTTTGTTTGTTTGTTTGTTTTTTGCCAATGGAGGTGAGATGAAATAACATGTCACTTTTTCAGAAGAGATCTCCAAGAAAGAGTTCTATTCTGCATGCTTTTTTCTCTTTTCTATAGCAATGGGGATCTTATTGATGGTCCCTCCTTCGGTCTGGATTCCTGTGTTAGGATGACACAGCACAGAGCTACCTCTCACCTGACCCATGATGAGATGTAAATAAATGACGAAGATTTTTGACCCACTGAAATTTGGAGGTTGTTTGTCACCACAGTTTAACCTAGCCCCCATTGACTGATGCAGGGCTGAAGAATGAGTCCAAACTGGATCTGGACAAGACATGTGAAGAGCACTCCAGGCTGAGTAAAATTCAAGTGTTGTCTGAAAGATAACAGTGAGCACAATATGTTATTGGGGTGGGTGTGGGATAAATAAGGTATATCAGGTGAGAATAATGAGAAACTCAACTTTAAAAGATGGTGCTGATTTGGACTGTGGAGAGATCCAAATGCTCTGCTTAGCATTTGACATTGTGATGGATGAACCACTAATTAAGAGCCCAAAATGAAGGCTTGGGGTAAACATCTGAGGGTGTCTAATATCCCAACTTTTCATCCTAGAATGGGCAGAGTCCTTGACCCCCTTCTAGGGAGACTTCCAAAAGAAAAAAGACCTGCATTTCTTCAACAACGCACACTGAGAGACTTTCCTGCTCTTTTGACATGTGGCTAACACTCCTCACCTTTCATTCTGTCATCAGTGTTTCAGGGAAACACCTTTAACTCTCTATGATTTACAGGTTATTAAATGGCCCTTATAATTCCCTCCAGGGGTGGAAAACACTAATGATGATGGTGTCTGAGCTCACAGCAGCAAGCAGGCATGTGTGTTCAGCAGCCATGTGGCTCATTGCTAGGAGCTTACTAAATAAAATATTCTACAACATTGCTTAACACAAGGGGAGACGCTCCTGACTCAGAGGGTTTAATTGCTCACCTACTTCTTTTTCTGCCCTCTTGGGCTCCTAAAATGAAAAGAGCACTGGGGTGATAAATTGAGTCAAAGGGGTGCCAGCCGCATCAGAGCAAAATAGATTCCTAAAAAATCCCTGGCCTAAGATGACAGCCTTGGCTGGATACATTTGAATGTGCTGATAGTGGACATGGTAGAGTGAAGGTGGTTGAAATCTTCATATTAAAGAACTTCCACCCAGATTGCAAGAAAAGAGAGAGGAATGGAGATGGCAGCACGAGTTCCTACAATAAAAGCAGATGTTTTGAGATCAGTTATATTTGTTCTGAAAAAAATACAGAAACCAAAGTTTAGCCTGAGGCTACAATTAATTGGGCAACAAGCGAGAGGCACATATGGCATAGACAGATTTAAACATTTCTCCCTTATATTAATACAAGTACTAAAATTACAAATATATTGATTCCAAATAAAACAAATATTTAAAAAAATTATAAATATTCTAGCATGTTTATGGAATCTACAGTAGTTTTTGAAGGAGATCTCACAAACAGGTTTGGTTTTTGAAGATTAGAACTGATGGTCTAGAGAATTCATTTCATTCCAGAGAAAGAAAGAGATGAATTTCTTAGGTTCCTTCAGGAATGTGTCTAGCTTTGCCTAATCTTTGTTTGAACTATGGATGCAGCAGAAGAAAACATGAGGATTTCACAGATTTAAGGTGTGAATGGGCTACAAGAGGCAATTGGAAATTCTTTGTCATTGAAATGACAAAGGCTGCTGTGAAAAAAGCAGAGAAAGGGAATTTTTTTTTAAAAAAGCAAACAACAAAAACAAAAACCCCACAAAAAAGCAAACAACAAACAAACAAAAAACAGAGGAAGTATTCAAAACACACTGGGCTGTGACTGCTTCCAGGAATGGGCTACAAGAGGCAATTGGAAATTCTATTTGCTTTGCAACTGTGAGTTTTCCAGCCTGCTTCCTTTCTAAAGTATATTACTTTGTTTTTGGCTCATGAAGTTATCCATTTCTGTTTTCTGGAACAGCTATGTATTTTCTTTATCTATCATCTATCTATCCACCTGCCTATCATCTATCTATCTATCTATTTACTATCTATCTTTTCTACCTTTCGCTATCAAGACCTGGGGTCAAGCAGGATAGAATTCCAGTGTATGTTCACTCTACCATTTAAAAGAAGAGCTCTTGTAGGCATTCTCCAACACATCATAAACCTGAGCTTTCTAAAACAGGGTGTGGCAAACTACCACGCATGGGCGATGTCTGACACAGTCTGCATTTGTAAGTAAAGATGTACTGGGACACAGTGTCATGCATGTGTTATATAATGTCTCTGGCTATTTTCATGGTATAATGGAATAGCTGAGTCATTGAGAGAGGGACCATATGGCTTGGAAAAAAATAATTAACATTTAGCCCTTCGCAGAAAATATTTGCTGACTCTTGTTTTAAAAGGTCTCTGTTTAGAATGCTAACTATTGCCTTCTGGATAGAATCACTACTCTTTACCACAATCAACACAGCTTCAACCCTGCTTCTATATCCAGCCTCATCTATTATTTCCGCTCCTTCTCCTGATTTTCCTTCTGGCCGTGCTGATGGATTGTCAGTTTCCCAGATGTGCGAGAATCTCTCCTCCCTTCTTGACATTCTCATGCTTTCCCTCTGCCTCTCAAGAACTTCCTGTCCCATCTCTCATGACAAATCTCTTCTTCATTCTTTAAGATGCAGCCCCCTTTTCTCTTTCCTTAAAGAAGTCTGTCTGGCTCTATTTTGGGTGATGTGCTCCTTCTGCATCTCCCAGAGCCAGCCTGTGTGTGTCAGCTACAGCATTTATTTGCATCTCTGTGTCACAGATCACCAAATCTGCCTAAGCTTGTGTGAGTCACTGCATGACAACTTCAGCCTCCACCAGCATTGTCCTCACTAACCACGAGGCTTAGACATTTGTCCAGTATGCTCAGGGTTGTGGGGTGGTAGCAGTAACCAGCTGATGAGCATCATTTCTTACATCAGAATCAAACCTGTAAATCTCTGCCATTCGTAAGTATTTGGAGTTTAAAATTGGCATAAAGATTTTCCTTAAAATAAGAACAAATGGCTTGAGTAGGCTTTTGGAATATATGATATTTCTGTTGGTTCATTTTGGTGTTCAGCATTCCCACATGAACCTAAACACGACTCTACTCTTAGTAGCTGTGCAACCCTGGGAAAGTCACTCAATCACCCTCAGCTAAATTTTGTTGTGTGAGAAACGGGAAGAGAGTTGTGATTTTTATTTAGTGAGTAATAACAAACAAAAGGCATTTAGCTTCCTGGAACCTGGTATGTAGTAGATCCTCATGAAATACTAGCTCTGTTGATAAAACTAGACCGAAAAGACCTTTTGAAGTCAACAACAGTATCATGCAGTGAAGGATGAGATGAGAAGCTGCTGCTGCTGCTGCAGCCTGCAGCTCCTGGAGGCCCGTTTTGTCCATGATTTAGCAGGAATGCACTACCTTTACATGAGGAGACACTGCCCACAGGAACCAAGGCCATTCTTTGAAGACAAACATGTTTTAATAGACTTTGCATTATATAATAGTGTAATATAAATAATAATTTATTTACATTATTATGTTATGACTTTTGTACAGAGCTTTACACCTAGATATTCTGAAGTTGGTGGTCTGTGAGTGGCATCGAGTGATGACTGACACACTCTGACCTGGGGTAGAACAACACGTGTCCCTGCATTTGCTCAATTTCGGGGCATCACCACCTGCTTTCAAGAGTGTGTTTTCCTATCCTCCTGAGTTTTGCCCACTTAAGCAATGGTTTTGCTGTGATAAACAATTACACTATTTATCAAAATATTACTTTGGAGATTACTGGTTCACATAGTTAATTTTCAAGTTTTCTTAAAATATCAGGCCCTTAGCTAATGTCAGTGGCTCCAAGGATGAGAAGCTAAAAACACCTTTTTTTTTTTTTTTTTTTGGCCAAGACAAAAAAACAACACATTTCAAACTTTACTGTCTCATGCTAGTCCCTGCATAATTAGAAGTGAACACACTCCCCTCCCAGCCCAATCACAGCTAGTGAACAACCAAGATCTCCTGCAAGTGCCTTTGCCTTGGCTTTGTGAGCCTGGAGTTGCTGGCTGGCACTGGGCAGCAGACAGCAGAGCTGGTCCCATTTCTCCATGCTTTCCCCACTCTTTGGGGGACATGGGCACATTGAACAACCTGGGTCCTCACCTGGCGCTGACTGGGAAGCTATTTGATGTCAGGCTCAATGTGAACTTCTGATTTGAAAGGAGAGTATAGGTCACCCGGCCCCACTTACTCATTTTACCAAGAATGAAAATAAGGATCTATTCCAGACATGAGAGTACACATTGTAAGGCTGTGCAAGCTTGATGCACTTGTATCCACTCAGCACACACTTACTGAGTGCCAAGTGTCTCCAGCATGAAAGGTGCTCTAGTTCCTGGGGTTCAACCCTCCACAGAGGACAGCAGCACCTCAAGGGACAGAGGTGCAAAGAGCAATGTGGGGGCCCTTCTGCTGGAGAGGTGGCTAGGGAGGTCCTTAGAGGAAGTGACACCTGAGCTCTTCTCTGACGGGTGAAGCTGAATTACTTGAAGCTTACGGCAAAGAGGTGTCCAGGGAAGTGGAGCCTGTGAGCCAAAAGCATGAGCATAATGACTTGTCCAGAGAAGTGTAACAAGTTCCATATTGTTTTATGCCAAATCTGCACAAGAGTCACCAAAGGAAAGAGCAGGATCCTGGAGCCAGGGCCTTGGATTTCACCCGCTGGCAATGGGAATGTTCACAGGGAATTTTGGGGGGCAAAACATGAAAATGTTTCCTCCTAGCTCCAATTCTCTATCTCTCTGTCTCTTTCTGTCCCTCTCTCTCTCCCTTATATTTAATTTTTGTATTATCCTAAGAAAACACAGATGTCTCAGGCATGGGGTTTAGCAGCCTGCCTCTTTCTGGATGACCAGGGGAGCACTTTGGCCTCTGTGACCTTATTTACAATAATTCACGAATCTTGCAAAAAAAAAGTCATGGTAGCAGAGGTTAGAAAATCTCCTAGTGTTCCTTCTGACACTTTGAATTTATGATTAATATGTTTAATCTTCATCTTCTGAAAAGTCACCAGTTACACAGTGAGGACCATAAAGGGAGTCTGTTTCTGTGGTTTGTGGCTTCAACAGTCAGCAGTTCTGCAGCAACAGCATTGCATGTGGGTTTTAGGCTGACGATGCTCAACAGTGGACAATTCTCTTCACCTGCCTGGGCCCCACGGCCCGCCCTTCCATACAGTGCAGGGTCACAGCTGAGCTCTCCGAGACATCTCACAGGGCCTCGGCTTCTGAAGTATCAAGTGTCTTCTAGGTGAAGATTTGGTCTCATAGCCTTCGTGGCTTCTTCCAGGTAACCGTTGGTTTTATGACCTAACCCTGGTATATGTGTGACATATGTGTGAATGTGCTCCCTGTGGCAGAGCTGAGGAAGGACTCAGTCATCACAGATGCCAAAAGGCAAATGCAGTGTGCTTTTTTCCAACGCCTCCAGTCTTGTATTATTTTTACCCATCAGCCCATTTGAAAAAGAAAAAAAAAGCCTCCTCTTAGAATTAAATCCCCTCTGGAGATAATGAGCATTTTTTAAATCTTTCATTTTTTTTTAGTCGCATTTGCTCCCACTTCCTGCCAGGATCCACTAGAGGGCAGAGACACCCGTGTGTATTAGTGCGGCACTTGCTGAGTCATAATAAAAACAGATACCCTGCCCTCCCGGAGCAGAACTCCAGTGCCGGGGCCAGCAGCAGCAAGTAAGAAAACCTTGGTTTCTGTATCTGCGTCAGCTACACAGTGCTTGCACACAGGAGGCATCAGCCAGTTTTCTCAGTTAAAGACACAGAAACAAAATGTGTCCTCACTACTTTTTGAATTTACCATGTTATCTAATGTTTTAACTTAATTGAGTGAATAAACTCCCTATGCATCTGGACACATGCATGGAAAATTCACAAACATTTCAAATCAAAACAGAGTATTTTGCAAAAAGAAAATTTCTTATATATGTGCATTTCACTTTTTTTTATCTTTTAGTGATTTTAATGTAATGAAATTGAAAACGCTGTGCTTCTAAAAGACTTTTTAAGGAGCACGGTATTTTTCCGTTAAAAAATTGGCAAATTATCTTCTACTATAGATAGAAGTTAATTGGCTGAGGGTAATAAACAGAAGATTAAAAAACAAACATTATCCCCTGATATTCTATCAAGGGCTACAGTGAATTACACACCCTGGCATGGGTTTGCACACCACGTGCTGGAAGCCAGCAGTCATGCAGGCCATGCTCTCCCACATTTAAAGAAGCCCATGATTTGCAGATAACGTGACTGTATATTTAGAAAACCTCATCATCTCAGCCCAAAATCTCTTTAAGCTGATAAGCAACCTCACAAAGTCTCAGGACACAAAATCAATGTGCAAAAATCACAAGCATTCTTATACACAAATAACAGAAAAACAGAGAGCCAAATCATGAGTGAACAGTTCATGAGCAATTCACAATTGCTTCAAAGAGAATAAAATATCTAGGAATCCAACTTACAAGGGATGTGAAGGACTTCTTCAAGGAGAACTACAAACCACTGCTCAGCGAAATGAAAGAGGGTACAAACAAATGGAAGAACATTCCATGCTCATGGTTAGGAGGAATCAATATTGTGAAAATGGTCATCCTGCCCAAGGTAATTTATAGATTCAATGCCATTCCCATCAAGCTACCAATGACTTTCTTCACAGAATTGGAAAAAAACTACTTTAAAGTTCATATGGAACCAAAAAAGAGCCCGCATTGCCAAGACAATCCTAACACGGAAGAACAAAGCTGGAGACATCACACTACCTGTATTCAAACTATACTACAAGGCTACAGTTACCAAAACAGCATGGTACTGGTACCGAAACAGAGATATAAACCAATGGAATAGAACAGAGCCATCAGAAATAATACCACACATCTACAAGCATCTGATCTTTGACAAACCTGAGAAAAACAAGAAATGGGGAAAGGATTCTCTGTTTAATAATTGGTGCTGGGAAAACTGGCTAGTCATATGTAGAAAGCTGAAACTGGATCCCTTCCTTACACCTTATGCAAAAATTAATTCAAAATGAATTAAAGACTTAAATGTTAGACCTAAAACCATAAAAACTCTAGAAGAAAACCTAGGCAATACCATTCAGGACATAGGCATGGGCAAGGAATTCATGTCTAAAACACCAGAAGCAATGGCAAAAAAAAAGCCAAAATTGACAAATGGGATCTAATTAAACTAAAGAGCTTCTGCACAGCAAAAGAAACTGCCATCAGAGTGAACAGGCAACCTACGGAATGGGAGAAAATTTTTGCAATCTACTCATCTGACAAAGGGCTAATATCCAGAATCTACAATGAACTCAAACGAATTTATAAGAAAAACAAACAAAAAACCCCATCAACAACTGGGTGAAGAATATGAACAGACACTTCTAAAAAGAAGATATTTATGCAGTCAAAAGACAGAAGAAAAAATGCTCATCATCACTGGCCATCAGAGAATTGCAATTCAAAACCACAATGAGTTTTTTTAAACTATCCAGAAATGATCCACCTTGCTTTGGAAATTGAGATTACACTTGCATGGATAGTAAAGATAACCAGGTTACAGAGTACTCTTTCTCGTTACTGGAAAGCAACTTCAACAAGGTCCCAATTAAATTTGAATCAAGTTATTAGCTTCTATGGTTATGGTGCCTTGAACATCCAAGTATAATCCAGTAACAGAGGAAGATATTAAACTAACAGGTCATGGTTGAGTCAAGTAATTAAAACCCTAGGCAGAGCAGGAGGGAACTTCAGAAGGGTTGTTACATCCCAGAAGAACAGTTCTGAAGTACCCTGGAGACCTTTCTAATAACATAGCAACTAACAGTTCATCTAGCAATGAGGTACCTGATAACCGCACGGTGAACGTCTTTATAATGAGCTTTCTTGGCATACCCTATCCTCTTTAATCACCTACAATATACCCTAAGATGAGATTTTAATAACAGAAATAAGCACTTACTCAACAATACATCACTATGACTATTTTTGTAACTTACTGGTACAGAATAGAGCCTACTTCTTTATGACTCCAGATTGTGTCATTGATTTATTGGGATGTCAGAATTTCAACGAGTTGGATTTTTTTTTTTTCTTTTTGAGACCGAGTCTCTCTCTGTTGCCCAGGCTTGAGTGCAGTGGTGTGATCTCCACTCACGGAAACCTCCGCCTCCTGGGTTCAAGTGATTCTCCTGCCTCAGCCTCCCCAGGAATTGGGACTGCAGGTGTACACCATCACACCTGGCTATTTTTTTTTTTTTTTTGGTAGAGACGGGGTTTCACCATGTTGGCCAGCCTGGTCTCAAACTCCTGACCTCAAGTGATCCACCCGCCTCAGCCTCCCAAAGTGCTGAGATTACAGGCGTGAGCCACTGCACCCGGTCAGAATTATTTTAAATCAAGATGCTTGCCCTGTGACCTCAAACAACTCAAGACATTGGTTCTATCTATCCTGTAGTTTTCCCTTGATTAATATTCACTTATTGCTTATTAAGGAAGATGCAAATAAGCATGCTGTTCCCAGCAGAAAGCATCACTACATCAAAGGTAGAAAAAAGAATCCTCCTTGACTTATGAGGACTAAATAAGAGACAAAGCAGGTAAAGATTCCTTTGTACAGGCTGAGAAAATGAATCATAGTAATGAATGAATAAGCCTGAGACAAATCAAAACAGCAAAGTATGAGGAAATATTTGGGGTAAATCACATGATGCCAAGGCAGCTTATACTTACCATATCTCACATAATGAACAGTGAGTCCAATACACACTGCCAGGACGATCAGGGATATGAAGACGATGAGGCCGATGAACCAGGGCTCCCAACAAACTCTTTTCCTAGCCCTCACCACATCTGGCCTAAGGAAGAAAGTAAATAGATAGAGTATTTCAGAGCATGCAACACATCCACTCCTTAGACAAAACAGATATTTTTGGGGAATAAAGGACATTCAGTTGGAGGGTTGTGTACTGTCTGGGTTTAGAGCACACCCTGGTTCTAGGCTGCTGAGGCCAATCCTGATTCTGACTCCTGTTTCTGGGCAAGTAGTTTGACTTTTCTGTGCTTCAGTTTCCTCATCCATAAAAGGAAGATGATAATGATAGTACCTATTTCATAAGATTAGGGTTAGGGCTAGGGTTAGGGCTAACAATGCCTGACATGTAGAAAGTGCAATATTAAATGTTATCTATCACTTGTTGAGCCAGCCATGAACTTGATATAGAGTTAGACACTCAGGAGCTATAGAAATATTTTAAGCCTTTTCCCTAGCACTCTAGAATCTTAAATAGCCTTTGAAATGTGTTACAGCTTGAAGCATACCAGGTTTCACATAGAGTTGCTAATTCTATTCTTCTAATTTTCTGATCTATTACCAAACCAAACTTTGAGGATACATAGAACAGACAACCAGAGGCCGCTTCCTAAAGAACCTGAGGTTTTGAGCTAATATTTACCTCTAAGCTTTAATGATGCTACAGGAGGCTGGACACGGTGGCTCACGCCTGTAATCCCAGCACTTTGGGAGGTAGAGGAGGGCAGATCACGAGGTCAGGAGATCAAGACCATCCTGGCTAACACCGTGAAACCCCGTGTCTACTAAAAATACAAAAAAAATTATCCGGGTGTGGTGGTGGGCGCCTGTGGTCCCAGCTACTCGGGAGGCTGAGGCAGGAGAATGGCATGAACCCAGGAGGCAGAGCTTGCAGTGAGCTGAGATCGCGCCACTGCACTCCAGCCTGGGCAACAGAGTGAGACTCCGTCTCAAAAAAAAAAAAAAAAGATGCCACCGGAAATTCTTTTTGTATGAGATTCCCTCAACTTCTCCTATTTGTTCTGCCTTCAAAAATACAAGTTACTGAAAAACATTGGTCCACATGATTTTTGTTTGATTGGTAAAGTTGCTGTCCCATTGGGTTATAATATTTGGTAAGCAAACTCTAAAGCCAGAAATGTGAAATAATAAGTCAGAGATGACTAAGGAGTTTGAATACGATACTCTTATTTTAGATTTCTTGAGGCATTTACTATGCCAGTGTGTGCTGTGCTTTTTTTTTTCTAGAGTGCTGTCTGCTACATGAGGACTTGAGGAAAACATGATATTCTCCTGGAGGAGTACTGGGTGTTGAATCAGAAAAAGGAGAATTCTAAGTGCAGCCCTTTCCATAACAGATCTGCGACTTGGACAAATCATTTAAACTTCGAGCTCAATTTCTCCTTGTATCAGTAAAGAGTGGGATAACCATTCCATCTAAAGCACTTTGGGACCTAAAATTAGATCATGAATGTGTAAACAGCAAAGCATTTTACAAAAAATACTTTTTGTTTACAAAAATCAAGAACACTCTGTTTCCTGATGATATAGGATCAGGAAGTGATGATATTATCATGTTGGCCCCTGTCACACCATCATTACATCCTGTCTCTGGCTGGACACAAAATAAACAGCATTGGCACAGAAGTCAATGGTGTTATCATCGCTATACAATCCTGTCCCTGGGAAAGGCACTGAGATGTAGTGGAAGGCTCCAGGGACTCTGCTTGTTCTCCTGCCTTGTTCCTGTGATTTTTCCACAGGGCCGTAACCAGGGAAGCTTTATCTTACTCTTCCCAACCTTTCCCATCTCCAGTTTTCCCTTGAGTAGAATTCCAAACACCTGTTCCTAGAATGGCAATTACTGCAATATAAAAAGTCTTCTCCACAATGAGGTTACGTTTTACCTGCAACAGTGCCTAAGAAACCCGCAAAACTGCCTCCTGTTCCTTCATCCCTGAATGCTTGCTATTAATCTGTTGCAGAAGAAAGGAGATGCCTGTAACAGACGTAAGCAAAACTTTGAGGGGGAATACGGGGAGAGGAGGGTTTCTCAACTAATATCAAAACATGTCGGATGAAGAATATGAATGTGTGCTTGTAGAAAACATGAAATCATCAAAAGTATATGATTGTTATGTAGAATTGTGAAATATTAGACGCGTTCTATTTGTTCTGCAGTAAGTTTTTTGTTTTTTGTTTTTTTTTTTTTTGAGACGGAGTCTCGCTCTGTCGCCCAGGCTGGAGTGCAGTGGCGCGATCTCGGCTCACTGCAAGCTCCGCCTCCCAGGTTCATGCCATTCTCCTGCCTCAGCCTCTCCAAGTAGCTGGGACTACAGGCGCCCGCCACCTACGCCCGGCTACAGTAAGTTTTAATCAAGACAAAAATGTAGACACTGCATCCATTCTATTGATGAGGTAGGTTTCATGTATTAACATTAAAAAGGTTAATGATAAGTTTTAATTTTAAAAAGTTATAGAATAATATGCATTCCATGTTTCAGTTTTTATAAATAAAACTATATACATGTGTGCATAACAAAATATATAGAAGACACAACAAATATTTATTAGTAAGAAGCAGAATAACATATAAGCAAGAAATTTTAATTTTAATTTACGGTTTTGTTTGTTTTGTGGTGGATTTTTTAAGAATAACATTATGGCTTTTGAATTAAAAAAGAGAGAGAGAGACATAGGACGTTCTTAAAATATGAAAAAAAAAAACTAAGGAAGATTATAGATGTATTTTCATGGAATTTACATCACTGCAGTGTCCAAGGTACCACTGTGATTCCTTTTCTGACCCCCACCTTCCCACATTACTCACAACTATTTTAGTGACTTGCTGTCCTGGTTGGATAGAAGAAGACAAAAGGGATAACATGGGACAAAGAAAAAAGAGAATACAGTCAAAAATACTTTGAATAAACAATTAAGAGATTATATTTCTGAGCCCTGCCACCAACTCACTTATTATATAGTCTTGTACACACAGATTCAATTATCTGTCTTAATTTCTCCATGTGAAAAACAAGGATAATAAGTCCAGACCCCTCCTAACCTAATGAGCTAGGTAGAGATAAAAATGATAAGGCCGTTTGGTACTTTGAGCTCCCAAGTGGAAAAATCATTGTACAAATAACAAGGATGATAATTATCATCGCCATTATTTTAATTATTCGTAATAGTGGTAGTGACCACATTACTAAGATGTTTGTCATTTGAAACATTATTTGTTCTTTTCCCAGTCTGTATAGCATTGTTTTTCAAACTGATTCACACTATTTTTTTAGCTTTTTTGAGATATAATTGACCCTATTTCTTAATTACTTTTTTATTTTCTCAGTAAGTGATTCAATACTGAATTCCTTCAAATTAGACGTGAAAAAAGTATGCTCAAAGAAAGTAGTAAAGCGAAGGATTAAATTTATTTTACCTATCAACAGACATTTGTATAATTAACCTCCTCCTGAACATACGTAAACACTTGTCCAGTCTTTATTTCCATCTATCAAAACTTATGTGCACCTATTCATGTAAAATCACCTTCAGATAGACTGAATTCTAATAGCTTTAGTAATATCAAATTGCCTTCTTTATATGATTTTCTTTTCAATCTGGAGACATGTATAATTAGTGACAAGTCAAGTGAATATAACAGTTAAAGTATGCTTATGTTTTTTAGCCCCGAATTACCAGAAAACAAGCAATATGTTTAGAGCTGCATTATTATTATCACTTATTAATGTGTCATTTTTAGAATAGTGCTAAAAAAGAAAAGCAGCAGCAACAGCAAAAAGACAAGGGGAAAAATGTACTAAAAGTAATAATGACAAGTCAAGGCTCAGTGTTTCAAAGAAAAATTTACCAGAAGAAGCCTCTTCACAGCAATACCACCAATCAATAGTGGGTCTTTTAAAAAAAGAAAAATTATACTTTAAGCTCTGGGGTACATGTGCAGAATGTGCAGGTTTGTTACATAGGTATACACGTGCCGTGGTGGTTTGCTGCACCCATCAACCCGTCATCTACATTACGTATTTCTCCTAATGCTATCCCTCCCCTAGCCCCCCACCCACTGACAGGCCCCAGTGTATGATGTTCCATTCCTTGTGTCCATGTGTTCTCATTGTTTAACTCCCACTCATGAGTGAGAACATGCAGTGCTTGGTTTTCTGTTCTTGTGTTAGTTTGCTGAGAATGATGGTTTCCAGCTTCATTCGTGTCCCTGCAAAGAACATGAACTCATCCTTTTTTATGGCTGCATAGTATTCCCTGGTGTATGTATGCCACATTTTCTTTATCCAGTCTATCATTGAAGAAGAAAGGAGATGCGTATAACAGACATCACTGATGGGCATTTAGGTTGGTTCCAAGTCTTTGCTATTGTGAATAGTGCCGCAATAAACATACGTGTGCGTGTGTCTTTAAAGCAGCATGATTTATATTCCTTCGGGTATATACTCAGTAATGGGATCGCTGGGTCAAACAGTATTTCTGGTTCTAGATCCCTGAGGAATCGCCACACTGTCTTCCACAATGGTTGAACTAATTTACACTCCAACCAACAGTGTAAAAATGTTCCTGTTTCTCCACATCCTCTCCAGCATCTGTTGTTTCCTGACTTTTTAATGATCGCCATTCTAACTGGCATGAGATGGTATCTCATTGTGGTTTTGATTTGCATTTCTCTAATGACCAGTGATGATGAGCTTTTTTTCATGTTTGTTGGCTGCATAAATGTCTTCTTTTGAGAAGTGTCTGTTCATATCCTTTGCCTACATTTTTATGGGCTTGTTTTTTTCTTGTAAATTTAAGTTCTTTGTAGATTCTGCATATTAGCCCTTTCTCAGATAAACAGATTGCAAAAATTTTCTCCCATTCTTCCGGTTGCCTGTTCACTCTGATGATAGTTTCTTTTGCTGTGCAGAGGCTCTTTAGTTTAATTAGATCCCATTTGTCAATTTTGGCTTTTGTTGCCATTGCTTTTGGCATTTTAGTCATGAAGTCTTTGCCCATGCCTATGTCCTGAAGGGTATTGCCCGGGTTTTCTTCTAGGGTTTTTATGGTTTTAGGCCTTATGTTTAAGTCTCTAATCCATCTTGAGTTAATTTTTGTATAAGGTGTAAGGAAGAGGTCCACTTTCAGTTTTCTGCATATGACTAGCCAGTTTTCTCAACACCGTGTATTAAATAGGGAATCCTTTCCTCATTGCTTGTTTTTGTCAGGTTTGTCAAAGATCAGATGGTTGCAGATGTGTGGCATTATTTCTGAGGCCTCTGTTCTGTTCCATTGGTCTATATATCTGTTTTGGCATATGTTACGTATTTGACAGTAGCTTAGCTCTTAGGATTGTGCCTGCTTATCCTGTCAACAAAAGTATTTGAGATGTGTTTTACTTTGTGAAAAGCCCAAACCAGCAAGCATTGGTAACATCATTCATCCTTCTCACACTTTCTAGAACAAGACTAGAAAAATATGCACAGTAGAATTAAAAAAGAATATTATATATATGTACATGGATTATATATTTTCATTGCTGTTTTTTAAAGAATAAATACAAGCAAATTATTCCATATAAAATTACAAATAACATATTTCTGCCTTATGCACTGGAAGACAAAACACATCTATAAGTATCTAATAGCATCATCCAGGCCCTTGGGCTGAATTACAATGTTCGCATTCCATACCATAATAATTACGGCTAGTTCTCATAGAGAAGTTACAAAACCCAGAGTTTAACTATTTCTATTTAACGAACCATAAAACTTAAGTGGCAGTATCTTTCCCCTACCTTTAAAAGGAGGTTGTGAAGATTGCATATGATATCAACAGACTTTGTTAGATAGGTGTACTACATAAATATTAGTGGCAACTCAACAGTAAGGAATGTCTCTGACCTCCACTGTGATTATCATCAAGGTCTTTATTAAGTTCACAGCTAGATATGGTACAGCACAGGTGATTACAAACTGATATTTCAGTTGACACTTGGCCTAATCTCTAGAAATTTGCAGCTACGTACAGATAGGTGAGTTGCAAAAAAATTAAAGATATTATTAAGTTATTAGTTATGGGTTTATAGACTTAAATTAAGCTACTGAAGTTTGAATTCTACTGATATAATTGCTTTCTTCTCCTCAAACCCTTTTTAGTTCAAGATAATAAATTGGCATTATCTGAGTCAGCAACTTTATACGCAACAATATCCCACAGCAAAGTTAATGAGGGATGCCATTGCAGACAATCATAGGGAATTCTACACACTTCAAAGTGTGAAAGAAAAATAAGAATTGACAAGCAGTGTGCTGATATCATGGCAAGTGTATCAGAAGAAAATGATTGGGAAACCTGAGATAGAGACACTCTTGTGGCTGCTGATAGATAGCTTGAGACTTTCAGAAACTACCTAATCTTCCTGTTGACATTGTCTAGATGACTCCAAGAAAGTTTGCATGATACAATGGAAGTAGATCTAAACTGGAAAACCAGTAACGTATGTCTTAGTGTTAGTTCAAACAGATGAGAAATCTGAGAGCATATTCCACATCACACGAGTTCTAGCATCCCCTGAGCCCCAACTTGTATGATGTTGAGAGCTCTCCTTTTCTTCACATGTTAAAAAATCAGTGGAAATTTAAATTGATCTAAATGTTCTTCAATTGCCAACCAAGCTAATGTTCCATGCCTCACATAACACAAAAATATTAAATATCCTAATTAAAATTCAGCATTTATTGCCGGGTGCGGTGGCTCATGCCTGTAATCCCAGCACTTTGGGAGGCCGAAGCGGGCAGATCACGAGGTCAGGAGATCGAGACCACGGTGAAACCCCGTCTCTAATAAAAATACAAAAAATTAGCCAGGCGTGGTGGTGGGCACCTGTAGTCCCAGCTACTCAGGGAGGCTGAGGCAGGAGAATGGCGGGAACCTGGGAGGCAGAGCTGGCAGTGAGCCGAGATTGCACCACTGCACTCCAGCCTGGGCCACAGAGCAAGACTCCGTCTCAAAAAAAAAAAAAATTCAGCATTTATTAAACAATCAGACTTCAGGTAATTTTTCAAATGCCTCATTTTTCTGTTGACTACAATGTCAGATAATTTGAAATAATTTGCAGTCAAACTAAGAGACTACAAGTTATTTGAAACGATCTAAGTACCATACCTGAGAAAGCCAGACTTTGAAAATCATACTTTACTACTTGCTTTGAGAAGTTGGTTAAGGGGTACAAAAGTATGGATAGAAGGAATAAGTTCTACTATTCAGTACAGTAGGGAACTTTTAGTTAACAATATCTTGTTGTGAATTTCAAAACAGCTAGAAGAGAACTGTAATATTTCCAACACAAGATGGTGATAGACATCCCAGTTACGTTGATTTGATCATTACACATTGCATACAAGCATCAAAATATCACAGATACCCCCAAAATATGTATAACTACTACGCATCAATTTTTTAAAATCTCTAGACCCTGATTAAATTGTGCCTGAATGTGACAGTTGGGCCACATGCTAACAGCCTGTTGTGTCCTCTGGCTTGCTGTTTCCTTAGAAAGCACTCTAAACCATACACTAAGAATTCTTTAGACAATCTAGAAATTTCTACATGTAACAAAATTCTATCTGAATTAATTCAGCAATGAAGAGAAATTGAAAAATGTATAGACCTTGTCAATGTTTAAATAATTCTTCCAAAATGAAAAGTGAGTTTTCTTGATTAAAGAATTTTCTGCCTGAGTTACCGACCTGAAATATATGTAAGAATTCAGTTTTAATTTTTGGATGGTACACAAAATTTATGAAATTTTTATTATATACTCACCTTGACAATTATGTTCTAATATATTGGTATTTAATAATAACATAGTAAAATAAGCTCAGGTTCATATTAGAATAAAGTAGGATTTCTGTGCTAATTAATACCATAAAAATTATAAGAAATGCATTATTTTGCCCAAAAGAACAAATACTTTTAGTTACCAATGTCCATGTGTTCACTTCATATCTATATACTGATGACTACAAAATCCACAACTGCAGCTCAGCTCACTTGCCTACACTTCAGAACTATATATTGACCAGCCTATGTTCATCACAATGGGCTATACCTCTTACCGTTCAAACTTAATACAGCTGTACTAGAAACTCCTAGACGCCTATCCCAAATATTTATTCTTTTTTTCCTAATAAGAGAAACCTTGATCTTTGGTTAGGCACACAGCCACCAGAAAAATCAAATAATGCCCCTTGTCTGTAAGAGTCAGCATGTGAATACTTTCTTTCCCATGGAGTCTCTATTTTGTCAGCTAGAATTCTAATGTGCATTTCACAGTTAGAATACATATGTGCTGGTGGAAGCAAAGGTTGCCACAGTAGACCAGGATTTGGAAGACACATAACCAAGCTGGTAGAACAGCACAATAGTGGGAGCCTAGACTCCTGATTATTTTGTGAACCTCCCTACTAGCTCTTCCCTGCCTATCTCCAGAATTGTTTCGCATTAAACAGAACAAAATTCCATTTTATATAATCCCCTGTTACTCTGGGTTTCCTGTCACTCATAGCTAAATCCAATACTATTATAATATGCAAAACAGATTGTTGCAATCAAGGGAAATTGCCATTTTCACATAATGATCTTTGGGAAAAGAGGACATGAAGACACATATTTACTAATTCTCTTGCGAATTCTGTATATATGAAAGATGGTAAACTATTTTAACTTAATTTTCTCTAGCAGCATAATTTTGAGATACAATTAATTATAATATTAATATATCAGAAGACCAAGGTTCTAGTCAAGAGCCTCCTTGTAACAAGCTCTATGACTTCAAGCAAATGACTTCCATTTTCTTGTTTAGTGGATAAAGACTTGGGCTTAGGCATCCAACAGCTTGGGATTAGTCCTAACTGCCTGTTACTAGCTAGGTGGCAGTAGGAAAGTTACTCACCCTCTCTAAATCTACATTTCCCCACCCACAAATGGAGATAATGATAGGACCTAACTCAGAAGATTCTTCTGAAGATTACATAAAGTAACACAAGGCAGATGGCACCATGCCAGGCACACAGTAAATACACCAAAAAAGTTGGCCATTTTCATTACTTCCTCTTTCATAATGAAAAATTAGTTTTAAGGTGGGTTGAAAAATCCACCCAGATGCCTCACATATGCCTAAGGGAATAAAAGGAAGGTAGAGGAAGCTTCTAGCCTCTATCCCACTCCACCCACAGCAATTCTGCTCCAAACATCAAGGGTCTGCATTAAGCTTCCAGTGCAAAAAGGGATTCAACTAGTAAAGAAAACTTTAAGAAGCATTCCTCTTCGGACCCATACAATTCAGAGACTTGAGTCAGGCAGCTGCCAATTGTCCTACAGTTTAGTACAAGAATTCAGTGCCCTGTTTTTAAAAGGCCAAATATAGCTTTATTGTTGAATCAAATAATGTATCCCCAAATGCCTAATAATGACTTGAATGTACTGTATAATTAAAAGATTGCTTTGAAATACTTTTAAAGTGTTCATTTATTATCTTTGGTATTTTCTGAATTAGGAAAGTTGAAACACTAAGATAAAGTAATGTTTTGAAAGCCAAGGTAAGTTATCTGTGCTTCACCAAAGAAGCACTTCTGATCCCAGAATCATGACCTGGCAGAAGACAGGACTAGAAAGCACAGGGCTGATGTGAGAACAGGTGTGCTCGGATTCCAGCTCTACCAGTCATTTAGCAGACACTTGGAAGTCTCAGTCTTCCTAATTTTTGGTTTCCCTAGCTGTAAAGTCACGGTAATATTAAAATTATCTGATTCTCAGGGTTGTAAAGTACTAAATGAGAAAACATATGTTGAAATTATATATGTAGCATATTTATGTCAAATAATATTTTTATTTTTACATTATGTACCCTCCCTAAATTTTACTACCAGTGACCTGACAAGATTTAATGTGAAGTAACTAATTTTAAATGGGCCATATATTTTCATACAAGCTTAAATGGGAATAGTAATAAAAATAACAATAATACGTCTTGGGTCACGTAGTCACCAGTGTTAATTTAACTCTTCTATTTGACTGTATTCACATCAGTATACAGGTGAAGTGGGAGGACGCACTCTATCTCTGTCTTGACTGACTCATCCATTCCTGTGGCCACAAGAAAATTATCTCATCTTTGAGCATTTTGTTCCCTTCCTTTAGAGAATGCAGACAACAATGCTTCCTATCCGCTGGACTTAGAGGTCTACTTCAAAGATCATCCATAACAATGTTTCTTGAAAATGTAAATTTTTCATCTTTTAAGACAGTAAGTCAGTTCAATCAAAGTAGTAAAAGAACCACTTAGGCAGACAAAGGAGACATTGTGAGGGTGGTATAGCATTGTGATTAAGAGCATAGGCTTTGAAGTCAGATTGACCCTGGTTAACCATCAGTTCTGCCTTTTATTCTTACCCCTGGGCAAAAAAAAATAATTACCTGTCTGAGCCTCATGTTTCTCATCTGTGAAATGAGTATGATAATATAACCATAGGTTGATATAAAGTTTAAATGCATACGATGTTTTAAGACAGTAGTTGGCAGATAGTACATGTGAAACTAAAGACAGCAATTATTATTTTGTCCTGCACTGACTCACAGTTCAACTTTAAACAAATTGCTAAATCCCTCTGTGTCTGCTTTTGCAGCTTCAAAACAGAGATATCATCTGACAACTTCAGATAAAAGGTTGCAAAATAGAATTTAAATATGCCTGTATGGTACTTTGGATCCCCCTAAGATTAGTTCTATCATCTTAGAATTACAATTCTAAAAATCTCAGAAATTGCCCTACCACACAGGCCATGTGTGTACATGGGAGAAGAAGGTTGGGCTCACAGGTTCCGGAATAACTCAGTGTTTCTGCAGCCCATTTTTCTTTCTCAACCTCTTAAAACCTTCCTTCTCTCTAATCCAGTCATTTTAAACCTATTAAAACCTGAAAATGTGAAAGTATTCTTCACAGTTCGTATCTATTGTCTTCAATGAGAGCAGATCCAAAGGAGTGCACTTGAAGAACTTCTCTGTGCAGTTTCTCTAAACTCTAACCGTGGGAGAGCCATAAAACAAGCCAGAGAACCCATTTCACCTCTTACCCTTCCAGAAGACCTGCTTCACGACTGTTCAATCTACCTTATTCACAAGCACTAAAACCATCAGGCATACTTGTAAATCTCAGTGCTAATACGGAAACACACGATACTGTTATTTTTCATATTTTTCTGGATTGTTTCTATTTATTTTCTCTTTAAGTTGAAGCAATGACATATTTTTGGAGGAAAGCAGACAATGACAGAACAACAAAGATTCATTAAGCAGACAGCTACTGCAGACCAGTGAATTAGTTCCATGAAATGTTGCCCTAAGATACACATGATTTTCACAATATAGCAAATGTAATCCTTTTTAGAAAACAGAGATGATGTAGTTAAAGTGCTATAGGCTGATCACCTTTGAAACAGTGCAGAAAAGATGAATCACTGCTTAATTAGTTTAAATACAAAGTCGGTTGCATTAGGGCAGGCAGTGCATTTTTCAAAATGTTTTTAAAACTTATAAATGAAAGTAAAATTATACCTCCACACTTCTTTCCTCAGCATAAATGTGCATGATTTCATATTAGTCTTTACATCTTCTGGTTTTTTAAATCTATGCACCGATATTTTCTCCATGTGTGGGTTTATTTTCTATTTCTCTGTTGCCATCTATTTTCTCTGTAAACTTTCCAAAGATTCTACTTTTAGCTTCCTACACATGGTAGACAATATGTTATAGGGAAAGAAGTATAGATTTTAAAATCAGAAAGATCAGGGTTAGATTCTAGATTCAACACTTACTAACCGCCTAGACAATCTGAGCCACAGGTATTTCATCTTTTAAAAGGAATGAAAGCAATAACCACTTATCAAAGCATTATCAAAATTTAATGAAATTGCATTTTATAAGATACACAATATATAGTAGATGCTCAACAGATAGTCTCTTCCACACAGGACTCAGTATGCAATGAGAACACACTAGAAGTTGTTATATGGATCAGGGCTGATCCTAGTTGAAGGAGAAGTATGAGCACATGTTAAATACTTACAGAACAATCACATAGCACCTCTGGGCCTAAGCCTCAAAGGAGTTTCCCTTCAGTATCCCTACTGACTGTCACAGGGTAACACTGCTAGATTAATTTTATACCATGGTTTTTCCTGTAAAGAAATAGATTTTTATGATCCAAATAAAGTCATCCTCCTTATCAGACACAAATTAACCAAAAAATGTCTATGTTCTCCCCTCTCAGTTTCCCATCCTTCCTGAAATTATCCTCTCTTTCTTAATCATCACCATGTTGCATAAATGAGTACTTTTCTCCCTTGAAGGGAAAGGTGACTGGGAAAGAGCACCTCCCATTAAGATGTAATTACACCAATTTAAATAAAACAAAGAATACTTTTAACAACTGGCCTATTTCATTTATGGTTTAATTTCTTTCAGACTTACACATTTCTTTTGCTTTTTCTATGTCTTTACACTATTAGTGCTTGTCAAACTTTAGGGGAAATAAGAATTACATTGTGTAAATGTTTTAAATATGATTTCCATGTCTCAACCAGAGATTCATTAGAATTTCTGGGATGAGAGATGGACTTTCCTATTTTTAATAAGCTCTGTAATGCACGGGTCTATGGACCACACTTTTAGAGACAGTGCTTACCCTATTAAGTAAAAATTAAAGTTGTCCATTTTGTCTCATTTGAATATTACTCATTTCACCTTCAGCCATCTCAATATGTGTGAATGTCAATGCCTATAAATTCAGTCTGCTTATTTTTACTTCTCAGTGGTTGCTGATAAATATAGTTAGTATACACCCCTATCACCAATAAGTATATTTAATGGATACGTTCTTCTCTTCCCAAATCTGTTTTCTATAAGCTTATGCCTGATAAAGTTTTCTTTAACTTTCTGTTGTGTGTTCATAAAATTCATGTGTTGATCTCTTCATGCTCAAAGAATAGTCCAAAATAAGAGTTTGGAGAAAATGGCAGTACAAGAAGAATAATGTTTACCCAGTTTAAATTTTTTCCTGCCCTTAAATTCTAAAAAAAAAAAAAAAAATTGATTCTTATTCAGGTAGAGTCAGGGAGAAGGCGATCCAAAATCTGACTATTTAATAAAATTCCCCACCTGTTTCTTATATTCTTTCTGAGTTAAAACAAATGACCTTAAAAAGAAATTGTCTGCTTATATCCTAGGATTTCAATTATCCCTCTTCCTCGATAACACTCCTGTTGGAACATTTACGACAGCAAATTTGAATAATAAACTTAATCCCTTTTTGCTCTAGTACATGCTCTTAACATTTTATCTCATCTAGACCCACTCAAACATAGATGTGCTTCATCTGTTATACAATCTTCAGATCAGAAAGATGTATTTGTTTGTTGGATGTTTAGTTTTGGATTTTGTTTTTTTCCTTGAGAGATTACTTGCATCTATTCTGCAGCAGGAATTTTAAAAATAGGCACATCTTTTGCTTCAAATTAGACACTACACTCAGAAAAGTTGACTCCAGTATTCCCACATTATACCTCTTCTACACATTTATAACCAAATTCCAAATATCTGACATATACCATAGATAAGGCTTGGAATCTATTTAGTATGTTAAGTTTATTGGAAGCTTTCTTGAAGCACTGTTTTCTATAGTAAAGTTAATGAGAAAAAGAGAATAGGGTACAAAACCATCATTGGTCGTAAAGAAATACTTGCGAAAGGCAGGGAGCCTTAATAAGCCTGACAAAATTTTTAGTATCCGTAGCTTTCAGTTGCTTCATGGATATGTACAGAAGAGTATTAAACTTCTAATAACAAGTATGTAGAACTTTCAACTGATGAAATAACCTGTTTTTCCATGTTAAATGAAGACCACAGATTTCATTCAAAGTTTAACATTTTCAAACTGTTCTCAAAGTAAAAACTAATAAAAAATGATAGGTCAATATGTGAATCAGAGAAAAGAAACTTCCATCAGAAGATAAAATTATTTTCAAAGACAAAACTAGTACCCCAAAACCTTGTTACTGATTAGTTCCTAACTTTGAAAGAAAACCTCATAAAGATCATGACTTATCTTTGGAGAAGTTGACTATGACCAGGCGTATCAGTGGATTTATTTTTTAAGTCAGGCTATAATAATTTAGTCATATTATTTTCTTCAGTTGTTTCTGATTCTTTCAAGACATCTAGAATTTTTGAATTTTTAACTACTTACAGAAATAAACATATTTTATCTGCATTATTTCAGACTTTTTTTCATGTACACTTTCTAAAATAAAAGTATTTCTCAATAAGACAAACAAAGCCCAACCTAAAAATATGTTATATCTTTCTTGAAACATATGGGCAAAAGAACTAAAAGACAGCCGTCAAACACCATGTACCTTTACATTGTGTAGAAACCTTCCAAAAGTAACAGGAAAACACTGGGATACAACACGAGAGGACAGGAAACACTAATGCAGAAAGAATAGAAGTCTTTTTCTTGACATAATTCTATGTAAAATCTCAAAAATATGTTTCTATATTTAAAAAAATAATAAACTGTAGATCTACACATTCCTTGGTGTGGCTCATGCTGTTTTAATCTAAAAGTTACCTTAAGACTTCTAGAAAGAAAAAGAAACTCACCGATACATCATTGCCGACCAGCAATGAAGAGTCCTGCGAAGATTGAGGTCTACATCCAAGTGTGTGCATCCAGCTCTATCAGTGACTTTGTGGGCTGAATTGAAGTGAGGAAATAAGTCACTGATGATCTCAACAGAACCAGTCTGACGAGTCTTCGCTGGTGTAGTGGGGACTATATGTGACGAGCAGGACAAGGACAAATTTTTCAGGGAGCAAGAGCAAAAACTAATTTATAAGCACTTCCTAGGAGTGGGAACTTAAAAACTATGTCTTAAGATAATTTATTTTAACTGTTAGTGTAAATCAGATTTTTAGAAAAGTCAGATATATAAATTTGGAAAGAAATGTTAAAACTATCTTGCTTGACTTTCTCTTGTTTCCAGAGAAGAAACTGAGGTTTAATTAAGTTAAATGACTTGGTCAAAAACCAAATAGGTATTAAACTGCCAAGCCAGGACTGACATTCATATTTTTTAAACTAGCCTGACACATTTTGCATTCGATTATGTACATAATAAAAGTTTCCCTTTGGTTTTAACTATTTTAGCCATTGAAAATACATTGGAGATTAGAAAAGCCTTAATATTTTTAAATTATGTGGCATCATTCTTCTAGAAAAATCAGGTAGTTTGCAAATGTCAACTCACCCTTGAGACATTATATTTCTTTCATTATAGTGGAGACAGGCATATCAGCTCACACTGAGCCCCTACTGTCTTATTTCTGGGATGTAAGTAACATTTTTTTTTATGTGTGCTCACATACTATGCAAATATCTGTGTGTTTGCGTTAGGTATAATCTCTAAATTGCTTTCCCTAATCCTCACAAAACAGAGTAGGTGTTTCTCCTCTGTGCCTTGATGGTATCATAATACTTACCTCATTATACTAGAATCTTTTATTAATTGTATCTCAACTCCACAAGGTTGTGAATTCTTAACAGACTGAAACCCTGTTCCTAGCATATTCAGCCTCTCTAAAATATGCATAAAAAGAATGAGTAGAGGGCGGATTGCAAGGAAACGAGGAGAAAAAGAGGGGGGATAACCCATCCTAAAAATCACCTTTAAAAATATTGTTTAATTTCATTACACATCCATTTAGCCAACAGCTCACCTAAACAGATGCAGGAGTTGGAATGTATATAATGTATGGGATCAGACTGCCAAGAATTGGAATCACTCTCTAACAGTAACCCAAGAAACCTCTGTGCTGAGGCATACTGTGCTAGGGGCTAGCAACATATGTCCTTTTTATTCTGGTCACTAGATCACTTACCCTGATGAATAGCACGGATATTTATTCACATAAGTCATTCAATATATAGCATTGTGTTTCTGTATACTCATTTAAAAATTACAATTTAGCTAAAAATAAAGAAACAACAATGGCAGAAAAACTTCTGGGTTGTGAGATTAAGCTGTTCTTATACAGCCTTTAACAAAGTGAAATCTCTGCCAATGAAATGTTAATATGGTCTAATAACACTATATTCTATTTCATACTCACATTTTATGAAAATATTGACTATACTTTTGTTTTCAAAGGAAACAGATTCCCTCTCAGTGTAACTTTGCGCCAAGACTTGCCAGAATTATTTTAACAAAATCTCAAGACGTTTGTTTCTTTCACAAAATCAAGATTTCAAATTCAAGTAAATTCTTTATATAGCCCTATGGACCGTATACTTAGGTTTATATATAACCTAGAATTGTAGATACAGAAAATAAGAGGGCTCTCATGATTTTTTTAAAATTCTGTGAGTATAAGCTACAACTTGTAGAAAATTAAGAGAGTAAGCATATGTAAATGAAGGATGAATGAATGTCAGACTAGAGATATTAAACATACGTCTTCCTTGCTATACTAATGGCCTTTGTCTTATTTCTGGGACGGCCATCTGCTCAATGGGCATTGCAGTGTATATTATCAAATCTCATGATATATCTTACACTTTAGTAGAAATTTGAATGGCAAGGAAAGAAGGAATGAAACACTAGAGTCATAATTTTGTCTTCCAAAAGTTCAAAAAAGCAAAAGTTTGTCTTTCATTCAAATTTTTGTTGCTGCTTTTTCTAAAACCATAAATTTTATTCTGCAATACTTTTGTCCTAAACTACATGTGAAGAAAATGTTTTCGGAGACTTATTCTTCTTTTTTTGTGTTGGTCTGTGTTACCTGTGCCATTCTGTGCAATGTCAGGAACTGTCAGGAGAAATATATTTGTGGACTTGAGTCTCTTAGAAATCCACAGTAGATATCTTACACTGCATAATAAATAAAACAGCGATGTGACCACAGACATTTTTATCGCCAGCAACTTATTCCACAGTCCTGTTTATACTTAGCAAGGTCAAAGCAATGAGGCATCTTATGGCCTTAAACTACAGAAGTATAGTTCCCAGGTGGCTGGTCATAGATGATTTTTATCATTGTTTGAATATCTCCTAGCTTGAACAAATTTTTGTTATACCTGATAATACATAAATGCCTATCTGATTCATTTATGGAAGCCCTTAAACTTATACTTTAGTTATATTTGCATAATGCTAAGGCAATCCTTTTGTTGGCCAGTTTATTGGGATGTACATTACAGACTGGCCAATATTGTTAAACTAGTGAATTAACTAGGTGTCCAGGTAAACACAGCTATTGTCATTTGTGAATCCATTCCCTTCTATCATGTGTTGTTTTGAAGGTTCGCATGCACTTTATTTTGTTTAAGTTGAGAAAACAAAGAGGATCAATATAAGTAATTAGCATTTAGAGATAAGCTGTCACTACTCTGTCACTGACTCTCCTTTTCCTTGTGCTACATTCTTACCCAAAATATTACTGGCCGGGCGCGGTGGCTCACGCCTGTAATCCTAGCACTTTGGGAGGCAGAGGCAGACATATCATGAGGTCAGGAGATCGAGACCATCCTGGCTAACACGGTGAAACCCGTCGCTACTAAAAATACAAAAAACTAGCCAGGCATGGTGGTAGGCCCCTGTAGTCCCAGCTACTCGGAGAGGCTGAGGCAGGAGAATGGCCTGAACCCAGGAGGCGGAGCTTGCGGTGAGCCGAGATCGCGCCACTGCACTCCAGCCTGGGGGGACAGAGCAAGACTCCGTCTCAAAAAAAATAAAAAAAGACAATGCAAAAAATTAGCCCAGCGTGGTGGCGTGTGCCTATAGTCCCAGCTACTCGGGAGGCTGAGGCACAAGAATCGCTTGAACCCGGGAAGCGGAGGTTGCAGTGAGCCCAGATTGTGCCACTGCACTCCAGTCTGTGCGACAGTGAGACTCCATGTAAACACAAAACAAAACAAAATGAAACAAAACCAAAAAACAATACCAGACAGGCACTTTTGACACAGGCTGCAACATGGATGAACCTTGAAGACATTATCGTCAGTGAAATAAAGAAATCCCAAAAGGATAAACACGACCAGGCTCAGTGGCTCACACCTGTAACCCCAGCGCTTTGGGAGGCTGAGGCAGGCGGATCCCTTAAGGTCAGGATTTCGAGAGCAGCCTGGCCAATATGCTGAAAGCTCGTCTCTGTTAAAAATACAAAAATTAGCTGGGCGTGGGTGCGCACGCTTGTAATCCCAGCTACTCGGGAGACTGGGGCACAAGAATCGCTCGAACCCACGATGTGGAGTTTGCAGTGAGCCGAGATCACGCCACTGCACTACAGCCTGGGCGACAGAGAAAGACTCTGTCTCCAAAAAAAAAAAACAAAACAGAAAAACAAATTCAACACGGTATGATTCCACTTCTATCAAGTGCCTAGAGTAGTTAAACTCATAGAGTTGCAAATCAGAATGGTGGCCCCCGGGGTGGGCGAGAGAGAGGAATGGAGAGTTTGGTGAATGGGTGCCATTTCCATTTTGAAAGATAAAACTGTTCTGGAGATGATGGCGGTGATGGTTGCTAAACAATGTGAATGTACTTAATGTCATTCAACTGTCAACTGAAAAATAGTGGAAATTGTCAATGTTTATACCGGCCATTCTAGATGCAATCATATCTATTTACAACTTTTAGTATTGACACGTGGTATATTTTCCCATAATCAAAGATGAAAATGAAAGCAGTTGGATCTTTAGAAAGAAAAGAAGGAAGTGAAGAATACACGCAAGCTTCCTCCTGATTACAGGAAGAGCCCCAAAGCTTCTATGGACACTCCCTTTTCTCTTCTTCTTCCTGCAGTCTTATGAGGAAATCTTTAGAGATTGGGGAGCTTGGGCGACTTTGGCTAATGAGGAGCTCTGTGCCTTGAGCCCCCCAGGCCATAGAATATTCAATACTCAGTCTGTGCCTCCAGTCCTGCAGTCTGAGGTTCCAGTCCTGAGGGCTCCACACCCGTCACCTGTATCAGGAGGCTCATGTCTCACCCTGTCTTCTTGCCAGCCTTGAGGACGGAGTCTGAGCCTCCATCGTGCACCACGCAGGGAGGGCAGTGGACCTGTTCTCCGCGGTCATGGCCCGGCGGGGGGAAGGGCAGTTCAGCTGTGGGACGTTCGGGAGCCTCGCTTTGTTTCCTCATCCTCAGGGCAAACAGGACAGTGCGGTGGGCAGATGGGAGGAGACCAAGCTGCAACCTGTCAGCTCAGCAGACTGTGGAGTTTCTGTTCTTGCTTGTGGTGAGGGGGCCTCAGAAATCTTATTCAAACTTTTGCCTTCCTCCCCCACCGAGTTGTCCTTTTCATAGACACCTCACCCAAGATAGCAGGGAATGAGTCCCTCTAAACTATTCCCTAAGAACAACAAAGATGATGAAGGTGATGATGAGGATAAAGAGGATGAAGACAGACACCAGGGCATCATGAACCCTCACTGAGGGCTTCCTAAAGGCCAGGCTCTGAGCTCTGTGCTCTATGCAGCTTGTTTCATTTCATCTGCGTAGTTTCCCAGTTACGAGTGCACATTTCATGATGATTTTATGGACTAGAGAAGGAGCAACGCATTTTCATAGGACTTGTACCAGATTATGAAGTCAAAAAGGGTGAAGTCCAATTTGAACCAGGCAGTCTAAGTCGGGACACATGGCATTTGGCCGATCCTCTCCCTGCATCCATCCTGCCCTCTCAAATCCTGGTCACTCAGGCCGATGCCCCTGCTCACTGTGCCCTTCCCTTTGGGGGTTCCTTGTAGACCACAGCTAGACCAGTGGGTGCCACAATCACTGTGTCAAGTAGAGAAAGGGCAGCTGAGATCACATCAAAGGTTCCAGAAAGAATGGGCACAGGATCATTCGGGACGCATCTCTCCCTTGCCCCTGTTCCTGGCTTTCCTTACAGCTCTCAACTGCCTCAAAGGAGTCATCGATTCGGAGTTTGGCTTCCATTCCTACTGAGGAAGCTGGAAAGCGTTTCAAAAAATGCTCCTCAGACGTGCCCGTGGTTAAGACCTCTCAGCTCTGCTTACAACTTTTGGAATCTTGGCGCGGTGGCTCACCCCTCTAATCCCAGCACTTTGGGAGGCTGAGGCAGGCGAATCACAAGATCAAGTGTTCGAGACCAGCCTGGACCACACGGGGAAACCCTGTCTCTACTAAAAATAGAAAAAAAGGAGCCGGGCGTAGTGGTGGACGCCTGTCCTCTCAGCTGCTCGGCAGGCTGAGGCAGGAGAATAGTTTGAACCTGGGATGCGGAGGCTGCACTGAGCCGAGATCACTCCACTGCACTCCAGCCTGGGCCACAGAACGAGACTCCGTCTCAAAAAAGCAAAAAGAAAAACAAAACCCAAACCACAACTTTTTGAGAGTTGGAAGACCATGAAGTAGAGTACCCAGGACTTAGAGTCTGGCCATGAATTTGGAATACCACCCTTTCTACTTCTCTGTATGGCAGGCGGAGAGATGTCCATCCTCTGAGACTCAGCACTCTCATCTGAGCTGATTTCTAGGTGATCTAGTGGAAGCGAGCGATGATGAAACCGATCGTGGGTGCCCGCTGCGTGATCTCTCTGTGATGGATGCGGAAAGTCAAGGCAAAGTGAATCTCCCATACACTCGTTACTATTTTAAGCTTCAACTCCATACAGTTCAACGGAAATTTCCCCTGACCTGAAGTTCCGGTTTCCCTGCATTCCAGACAGGACATTTTCTTCTGTCCTTATCTCAGTAAGTACTCAGTATTGTGAGAGGAACAAGTGAGTCTCTTTTGTTTCTGATTCCCCAGAGCCTGTATCTTGCTTGGCACAGAAGAGGTAGCAAAAGTCAAAATCTATGTTAATTCTTGAACTGACACTTCCTTGGTTCACAATAATTGGCTGTCATCAGTGTGACTTCGACTTACTTGATTCTTTTTGTTTTTTGTGTTTTGAGACGGAGTTTTGCTCCCGTTGCCCGGGCTGGAGTGCAGTGGTGTGATCTCGGCTCACCATAGCCTCTGCCTCCCAGGTTCAAGCCATTCTCCTGCCTCAGCCTCCCGAGTAGTTGGGGCTACAGGCGTCCGCCACCATACCGGGAGAAGTTTTTGTATTTTTAGTAGAGGCGGGGTTTCACCATGTTGGCCAGGATGGTCTGGATCTCCTGACCCCGTGATCCGCCCTCCTCAGCCTTCCAAAGTGCTGGGATTACAGGCGTGAGCCACCGCGTCTGGCCGAACTTTCTGATGAAAACTCTAAGTCCACCTAAGCTAAAGACAGGAGTTGTAGCTGACGTGAATTTTCAAAGAAGACCTACCGATTTGAGGAACCAATTACTCTCCTGCTGAAGGTGAAAAGTCAGAAAACGGAACGATGACATCACTAGGACCTAACCGGCATGTGGAACTATTTTCTGCTTATGAACTATCCGCTTTCATTTCATTTCCAGCTGATATGTTCTCAGCTCTTGTTGCCCAGGCTGGAGTGCAATGGCTCGATCTTGTCTCACCGCAACCTCCGCCTCCCAGGTTCAAGCAATTCTCCTGCCTCAACCTCCCGAGTAGCTGAGATTACAGGCATGCACCACTACGCCCGGCTAATTTTGTATTTTTAGTAGAGACGGGGTTTCCCCACGTTGAGGCTGGTCTCGAACTCCTGACCTCAGGTGATCCGCCCACCTCAGCCTCCCAAAGTGCTGCGATTACAGGCGTGAGCCACCACACCCCGCCCGGTCGCAGCTGCTATACAGTGTTTATAAATGTTCTAAATCAAGGGAATTTGTATCAATCTAGTAGAATAAAATAAAATATTTGAGTTCTTAATTTCCTTTAATTAGGATAACCTTTTTCTTCAAGTGAAGAGAACGGCTTTGTTATGTATTTTTCTTCGGACAAGATAGGCTGTATTTTCTAGCAGTTACGCATTTGTTATATATGATGATCTGGTTCTTGGAACATTCTTGAATCTAGTGTCTCTAAGGCAGGCGTGTACAGCAAGAAGTGAAGAACACAGAAATCAATGATGAAAGCATTAGAAGACAAGTGAGTTTCTCAGAACTACAAAATATTGCTGAGTGTGGATTGCTCTGAAATCGGAAAACATTACTTGTGAATTGCTTCTATCCAAAATGCAGACACAATGCCGGGTGTTGGTTTACTTGTTTCCCATTTTTCAACCCCCTTTTCTAGGCAAAAGGTGTCCAAACCATGCAGACCCACAGAATCGAACCGATGTCTCTAGATTCCTCCTCCTAGAACTCTCAGGGGATCCAGAACTGCAGCCAACCCTCGCCGGGCTGTTCCTGTCCATGTGCCTGGTCACGGTCCTGGGGAACCTGCTCATCATCCTGGCCATCAGCCCTGACTCCCACCTCCACACCCCCATGTACTTCTTCCTCTCCAACCTGTCCTCGCCTGACATGGGTTTCACCTCCACCACGGTCCCCGAGACGATTGTGGACATCCAATCTCACAGCAGAGTCATCTCCAAGGCAGGCCGCCTGACTCAGATGTCTCTGTTTGCCATTTTTTGAAGCATGGAAGAGAGACACGCTCCTGAGTGTGATGGCCTATGACCGGTTTGTAGCCATCTGTCACCCTCTATATCATTCGGCCATCATGAACCCGTGTTTCTGTGGCTTCCTAGTTTGGTTGTCTTTTTTTTTTTTTTTTTTCTTCTCAGTCTTCTAGTCTCCCAGCTGCACAACTTGATTGCCTTGGTAACGACCTGCTTCAAGGGTGCGGAAATTCCTAATTTCTTCTGTGACCCTTCTCAACTCCCCCATCTTGCATGTTGTGACACCTTCACCAATAACATAATCATGTATTTTCCTGCTGCTGTATTTGGGTTCCTTCCCATCTCGGGGACCCTTTCCTCTTACTATAAAATGGTTTCCTCCATTCTGAGGCTTTCATCGTCAGGTGGGAAGTATAAAGCCTTCTCCACCTGTGGGTCTCACCTGTCAGTTGTTTGCTGAGTTTATGGAAGAGGCGCTGGAGGGTACCTCAGTTCAGACGTGTCCTCTTCCCCCAGAAAGGTTGCAGTGGCCTCAGTGATGTACACGGTGGTCACCCCCATGCTGAACCCCTTCGTCGACAGCCTGAGAAACAGGGATATTAAAGGTGTCCTGCAGCGGCCACACGGCAGCACGGTCCAATCTCCATATCTTTGTATCTGTTCCATTCCTTCTGTAGTGTGGGTTAAAAAAGGCAGTCAGGTCAAATAAGAATGATAACACAGGGTGAACACCCACTGTGACATTAGGAGTAATACCTCCTTAGGATATAAAAAACACTGTCACAGAGTATACACACGAGGGGTACACCCACTGTGATATTAGAAGCAATATCTCCCTATAATATGAAGAAAAATATCACAGGGTGATTTTATTCCCGATGTTGGTAATAAAACAATGATAAATATTAAGATTAATAACTAATATTAAAAATGGCATTAATAGTAATAATTCTAATCATGCATAATCCTCTCTTTAAAATAATCATTAATGATTAATAACGTTATACTATGAATTAATATTAGCATTGATAGTTATTAATGAGACTGATGTTTAATAATTCACAATATTATGACTCCTAATACCGCAGGAGGTGTACACCTGCCTGTGATATTGTTCCTAATATCCAGGGATGGAGAGCATGATATTAGTTTTAATATCGCAGTAGGTGTACACTCACCCTGTGACACTGATCCTAATATCCAGCGGGTAGAGTATGACATGACTGCAACATAGCAATGAATGTACAGCCACCCGGTGATATTGCTCCTAACATTCACGGAAGAAGCGTATGACGTTACTCCCAATATCGCAGGGAGTGTCCACCCCTTTTGTGATATTGTTCCTAGTATCCCGAGGGGGAGAGGATGATAATAATTCCAGCATCGCAGGCTGTGTTCACCCACTCTGTGATATTGTTATTAATATCGCAGGGAGTAGAAACACCCCTGTGATACTGTTGTTAATCTTCAGGGAGGAAGAAGATGATGTTACTCGAATACAGACGGGTGTACGTCCTCTGTAGAAAGCCGGTGTACACCCGTCTGTGCAATAGTTGATAATTTCCAGAGGGGAAGATGATATTAGTCACAATATGGTAAACAGGCTGTGAGTCCACCACGGGTCCTAAGAGCCAGGGGGGCAGAGGGGCTGGCTCTCAGTCCCCACCTCGCGGGGGGCGCCTCGCCCCCCTGCCTCTCCCGCCCTGCATATTACGAAAAATATCACAGAGTGGGTGTACACCTCCTGCGATATGGGGGGTAATATCATCTTGTCTTCTTTTGGATAATAGGAACAATATCACACGGGTTTGTACACTTTCTCTGATATTGGGAGTAATATCAACCTCTCTGCCTTGGAATATTAAGAACAATGTCACAGAATGGATGTACACCCCCTGAGATATTGGGAGTAATAGCAGCCTCTCCTCTCCGTGGATGTTCGGAGTCATATCCCAGGGTGGCTGTACACCTCCTGCTGTATGCACCCTATTTGTAATCTTTTATCCCTCGCCCCCCTCCCTATTAAATAATAGACAAAAAATAATGGGTTTAGAATAAATGAGTTCAAACAAATTGTCAAACATATGTGGGAAAATTGGAATCAGTTTCTGAGGAAAAGCAAAAAACTCAACAGAAATGCTCATAAAGCATCATCCCTTCATGCCTAGAGCTGCCAGGACACCAGAACACCAAAATCAGCTAGGGAAATTTTGTAGAAGTCCTAGATGTACTAGTTGTTCTGTGAATACACAGAGATGTAATTATAACTGTTACCTGCATGTAGAGTAAAGATGAGAAGGGATTGGTCATGGTGGCAGCTACCTCAGGTGTTACACAGCAGACGCGGTTCCAGGACAGTATGTGTCAGGGCAGAGGGGTCCTCGGAGGCTATTAGAAGCTGGTCATGGCACAGACATTGTAAGTCAGATGGTCTCATTACTTTCAATGACGAAAGCAAAATTGCTTTTGCATCAGCCTAATACAACGGCCTGGCAAGAGCACAGGAAACGTCCCTGTGGTGTTAGATGGAGACCTCTGATGCAGCACAATTCCTTCATCCCCTTCTCCAAAACCCCCTCTTCCAATTCCACTGAAGAGAAAATCTGATGCAAATCTGGTGTAAGCAGGCTCAGATATATCTACCACTATAGATAGTAGAGGTGACTCACAAATCCAAGCCTATCAAATACATCACTAACAAATTACATGTTTAATTTTTTTTTGAAATTAGGGATCATGATGTGAAAGTTATCAGAATCAAAACTGTCACTAATGTTTAAAAGGAAAAGAAAACACCTGGACAAATAGATTCAGAGAAGGCCTTGAAGAGAGGGTTCTCATGCTTCTAGGCCTGATAACAAAAACTATCACAAAATACCACAAAAACCACAACCTTGCACAAAGGCCATAGCAACCTTACACAAAATACACTTCTGTGAGGACATCTATCCAGCAACCACCTGCCCAACCTTCAACTGACATCGACCTTGTTGTTGATCTGTATAGTTGAAGATAACTATATCGAAACAATTACATAAGCCTCTTCATTTTTCCTTTATTTGTTTCTACTCCCCCATGCTTCCAGGTTGATCGTTTTTCTGTTAAAGACCTTGTCTTCCTTCACCATTTGAATCTACATAGTTTCTTTTCTCAGGCATGTTCCCATTGCAATGTCCTCCTCCCTAAGGTGTGTCTTTTTGCATCAGAGAGCCTTTCTCTGTTTTCTAGGTTTACAATGAGAAGTGCTCTAAAGCATTTTTGTAAAATTTTTACTGTCTTCTTAGGAACAAATCACTGACTTACAGTATTGATATTGACTTATTTACATTTCTGGGGATGAGGAATTAAAGATTTCACAAATTTTCTTCTTGAGCAGATCCAAGTTTTCACGTGAGCAAAACTGAATATGTAAATTGATATGTAAATTATGCTGCAGAAAATATAGTCAAATGTTTACTTGTATTTAATTTGTTTCACATGAATATTGCATATGTGAGATAATATACTAAGAAATTATCACATTTAATGAAATGCTTTAATCAAATTCCCGATTGAATTTTTGATATCAATATCTTTTTCTTTGTTTAATCCATCTTTAGAATGAACAGGGCTGTCTAGGCCAAAGTCCTCACTTCTATCTACATTGTCTGAGTTACAGAACTTTTTGAATTTATTATGTTGTCACAGGAAGTTTCCTATTGCTTGTTTAAAGGAGTCTCTCTCAATATGATGCAGAATCCAAAAGCCCTGAAAGGCATATATCCTGAGTTTCTGTTACCGGAGCCAAAGGTTGCCAATTTCTTGTAGATCCTGCTACAGTTAAACTTCATTTAAGTAATCATTAAAAGCTGCATTTATTCCCTCACTTGAAATTTTGATCTCACACTATTAGGACTAACTCTCTAAGTCTTTGCTAAGTAATGTTCCTCCTTTTCTTGTAGCTTCACTCTGATGATCTCTATATGCAACATCAATTGACATAAAGTACATTCAGGGCAAGAGAGTTTCCTTAAATATTACTTCGTTATTCAAAATAATCACAAAAGCACTCATCGTGGGAAAACTTGTGAGGATTCATATATAGGGAAATACTTTTTCTGAGGCATAATTCTGTAAAGAAATTCACCTTAATTTGAATATATATGGGAAAATAACCTTGTTCACTAGTAGCCTATATTCACTGCTTTCTTCCCTCATAGACCAGCCAGTTCACTATTATTCTCCAAATGATGTGTGCCTCAGTAGAGTCTAGGCTATCTGCATACCTAATTTTTCCCACAAATTACTGTTTTGAATTGCACTGAATTCAATTCAAGGGGATGTCATTTATAAACAGTGCAAATATATACTGCACAAGGGATCTTAGAAATCATATGCATGGTTTGTCCCATAAGCTCATATGAGCGTGCAATGTCAACTTTTTTCATGTTTTTTTTAAACCCACTTAAATTCTATTTTAAGCCACCATCTCTCTGTGCTCTTAGGGCAGTTAGCCTTAAATCATTTTAAGATGCTCCACCTCTAAGTACTGTGATAGTGATAGAGATGTCACCAGTCAGGTGTCCTAGGAAACCGACTCGGAGTTGGAGATTTGCATGCAAGGAAGTTGAAATGGATATTCCCAACACCTGCGAAGAGTGAAAGCAATAGGATTGGGCAGAGCAGGAAGCTGGCTGGAATTCAATCACTATCATGGCCGCAGCCCGCTCTACAGGGATCTTGGTGAGTTTACCTAATGAGCTCAAATTGGAGCAAGCAAGCCAGGCCATTATATTTCTGTACCAAGCAGTTCTCGGATGTGGGATGCCTTGAGAAGGGACATGAACTTGGATGAAGGAACTTTGCTGTGAGTGTTGTTGCCAGGAGTCAGCTGTCAACACTCCCAGGAGACGGGGAATTTTGCTTTAGTCACTGAGGTGGCACGTAGTGCCAGACCACAGCCTTGTTAAACAGAGCCAGAATTTGGAGGATGGATGGTGGGTTTAACATTTGGGGCTTGACATCTTGTCCCCACAAGCTGCTGCTGGCCTATTCCTTGTCCATTTCTGTGTGGCCTGTTTAGGCCCACCGGCTTCCTGCTTCTTCTTTACTATATCTGGAATGCAAAAATCTACTCGTAATTTGGCCCATTTGCCCTTCTGCTTAGACATATCCTTGTAGCTATTTTTTTTAAAGATGACTATGCCTTCTAGAATATTTCTAAGAAACTGCCTAAGTCACCACTGCTACCAAGAGGCCTTTGCTTTTTCCTCTTCTTAACTATGAGAAAGGAAGGTAGGAGTGTAGGGAGTGAGTATTTTCTAACCTGGAAAAAAGTCATTTTACCCTATATAATTTTTGTTAGCGAATTCCTTCTTTGCACTTACTCCACAGTCTTTCCAAATTCTCCCAAATGCTCAAACTTTTAAAAAACAAAAGACAGAAATGATAGCAGGTTATTATTTTTTCCACCAAACCTTTTCTTTCTATTCCTTTACGTCAATGAGCTTAGAATAACTGCTCCTGGAACTGGGAAAGGGACTTGGGAAAAGAAAGAAAAAAAAAGCTCTCAAAGTTTAACATCACAAAACATTATAGTCACTGTTATTTTATATTTATTTATTTATTTATTTATTTATTTATTTATTTATTTTTGAGATGGAATCTTGTTCTGCCACCAGGCTGGGGTGCAGTGGTGCAATCTCAGCTCACTGCAACCTCCGCGTCTTGGGTTCAAGCGATTCTCCTGCCTCAGCCTTCTGAGTAGCTGGGACTACAGGCGCCGCCACCACACCCAGCTAATTTTTGTATTTTTAGTAGAGATGGGTTTCACCGTGTTAGCCAGGATGATCTCGATCTCCTGACCTTGTGATCCACCCGCCTCGGCCTCCCAAGGTGCTGGGATTACAGGCGTGAGCCACCGCGCGTGGCGTTGTTTTGTAATTTTTACATCATATATCCCCTGCGTTAGACCAAGAGCTTGTAAAAGCCAGAAGACATACACCATTTGTAGTTCAATTAGAGACGTTTACTGATAAAACTGATTCTTCCATCTGAGGGTGGTATTTGTAGTTACAGTAATATAGATGACAATCTAAGTTATGTTCTATAAACTGTGTCACTGACATCTCAATCTACAGCTAACTTTAATTTTTTAGAAGCAGAGGAGTGGGTTGTATAGGTTTAGAAATACATCCATCAAGCTAGTTAAGTGAGATGGAATCAAACCTTCAACTCACTGGAATATTTACCAAATTGACTATTCATTCTCTAAAGGAGCCATATAAACAAGGTACTTTCTAAAATTCAAAATTATGTAAGGTTTTATTTCCTTTTTATGCTGTTATGAATTGGATTGTAGAGGTTATAAGGTGAAATAAGATTACTTTTACAGTAAAACATACAACACATTGTCACAAGAGGGCAGCCTTTGAACATGAATTGCTTCTCAGGCATCCTTGAAATTTTGAGAGTTACTTTAATTCACACAACTAAATAATAAAACACTACAGAGGATCTAAGAAGATACTTTGACTTATGCATATTGTTACTTTTTTATTACTGCTAGTGGAAGATGTAATCTATAAGGAAGGCAAGGGCTGAATTTGTTTTATGTAAAAAGACAAATTTCTTTGGGTTGTAGCTTTCAAACATCAAGATAGTAGGTCAATGTCTAAATGAGTGTATCAAAGTTCTCACACTAGCACATGTAAATCCACCTCTTATCTACCCAAAATTCTAACCAAGCAAAGGCAAAGTGGAAGAACCAGACAAATGTAAGTGCCTAGGATACATAAATGCCACTGGAGTTTTTAATTTTCAACCTCCCAAGTTTCACTAAGAGACATGTTATTTGGAGAGGTTGCTAAAGTGTAATTGCATGGTGTCTCTGTGTACGGTTGGTCTGGAGTTCTCTCTGTCCAGTGGTTGCCCTCAACTGGTTAGAGCCACTTCTATAAAGATCATGCTTATGTCCCTGGAGCAGTCCACAGCACTATCAATGTCTGACCTCCACCTTGTTCCAATTAAGATTTCTGTACTTACTGAATTGGAAAACATACAGGTGTTTTCTGCCTGGTCACTTGTGGTTTTACAACACTCTCCCCCTCCCCACTACTGCCCCAGGTGATTTTGATGCCAGCCAAAGTGTGAGAACTACTGGCAGCTGCTGGCAGAGAGCAACAAAGGCCCAAACCCTCTGCGCGATTTCAAGACACGTATCTGCTTTTCAGCTGTATGTCACAGCTGAGCCCACGCCTCCTCCCTCAGCACTTGCAGGCTATGCTGTCCAGCCTGTGTCCAGGATCAGTCCTGATGTAAGGCACGTGGGGTTTAAGGAGTTCTCTCTTCAGTCTTGTTTCTGCACCATCTCTGAGAGTTATATTCTAGTTGTAATCATGGGGCTTCCTCCTTTTGTTTCCAGTCCCATGCTCGTTTTCTCTATCACATTCTACCTTGTAATAACCTAAATCTTCTGGTGGGCAAGCTTCTTCCACAATCCAATTTGTGTTTATGAGTTCCTGCTTTGGGGATTGGCTTCGTAATCCAGGTATTGCTACTGCCTTGAATGCGGAGACTGCATCCTTCTGTCTGGATTTCTTGAGTTTCTGGATCGTAAACCTTATTAGGGCCCCTTTTTCCTAGAATTGGAGCCTCTACTTTGTTCTTGCTACTTTAGTTCACCCAGAAAGTGCGATCTCTGCCTAAATTTCAAAGTGTTGGCTAGTTTAAATATCCTTTTGTAAGACTTTTGTCTTCCTGTGGGGTGATTTTTTCATCTTACATACAATTGCTAATCCTTTTATCTTGAATGTAATTGAAATAGTTTAATCTGTGTTACCAGCAACAAGAACCCCTTTTATGAGATGGAGAAGGCAGGTCAGTCTCATAACATGTGTCCCCCTCTGTGTGTTGAATTTATGTCAGAGCCAGGCTCTTTCCTACCTGATGTCTCTCACCAAATTCCAGTGTTTATGTCCTAGGAGGTGCCCAATAAATTCTAGAGTTGATACAAGCTGTAATTTTAGAGAAATTCAATTAAGTTGCTTAATTTAAGCAAAAGTTGAAAAAATCTTTATTTTCTCAAGAATTACTTTCTCTAGTTATAGAATTTGGAGTTGACAGGTTTTTTTTTTTTATTTTGAAGGTATGGTTTCATTGCTTTTTAAACTGTCATTTCTGATGACAGGTCATCTGTCTATTTGTTTCCATGTATGTACATTATTTTTCTCCCTCACTTTAGCTACTTCCAAGATTTACTCTTTTTTTGCCCAGTGGTTTGACTATGATATGTCTGCATTTGGTTCTTTGTTTTTATTCTGTTCTTTGAGTTTCTTAAACCTGTAAGTTGATATATGCTGACAATAAGGAAAACTTTTGGTCTTTACTTTTTCAAACAGCTTTTTCTGTCTCATTTTCTCCTTCTCTACTCTTTCTAGGACTCCAATTATATTAGTTCTAGACTGGCCCTATTTTTATTATTTTTCTTCCTCTGTGTTCTTAACTGTATTGGGAAATTGTTCTTGATCTGTTTTTAAGTTCACTGATAGTTTTTTTCTGCCATCTTTAATTTACTGGTATTTGCGTACGATGTCATTTTTATATAAGATATTCTGTCCCTCAGTTCTAAAATTTGTCCCATTATTTCTTTATCGTTTTTACTTCTATGTTGAGATTCTCCATATATTCACTCTTATGACCGTCTATTCCTTAAATCCTTGAATATGCTTACAATAGCTTATTTTAAATTTCTTATCTTCTAATCCCAGCGTGTGGGCCATTTCAATGTCGTAATCCATTGTTTACTTTTTTTCTTATGCGTCATATTTTCCTGGTTCTATGTCTAGACAGGTTAAATTATATGTTAGATTATGTGGATGATATTTTGTAGAGATAGGTTCTTTTATTTTCCTTTGAAGAGCGACTCTTTTCTAATATTAGTCTTCTTTGTGTAGAGAAAAACCAAATTTTTACTCCTGAGCTATATGCAATGGTTGAAATATCTGCTCTGTACTAGCAATTTAGCTGTTGTTTTCTGCTGGATTCTATGGAGTCTCTTTTTATCAATGTGAAATGTAGCAGCCGTCATATATCTGAATGAAGTTTAAGTGCTGATTTTAGATTTTTACTCTGTGACATTCTCCTTTGTGACTTTCACTTGTGTGAGATTTCCTCCCATGTCACTCAAATTTCCCAGTTCTTCTTTTCTGTCAGCCTGGAACTCTGTGCTCTTATTCCTCAAGCTAGTAAAACTCACTGCTTTACTCGTAGACATGCAATTTTGCACAGACCAGGGAGTGTCATCAGGTGTGAAGCTGCATTGATGCAAATTTAAATCATTGCAATTTTTCTTTATTCAATGGTTAAAAACTTTATCAGTGGTCAAATATTCTACTATTTCTGCCTATTTTCTGTTTCTTATTACCATCAAATGTGTATTTATTTTTTTTAGAGTTTATAGTTTTTTTTTTCCCTGCATTTGAGTTAGACATGAGCTACTACCACATTTTGTAATTCAAGCTTTTTGTCTAACAGTGTTTTAAAAAACTCTTTCTTTGGAGGGAATTCTCAAATTTCTAAATACTCTACAAACATTAGGATTGGGGCTCAAATTCCCAGTTTCCCTTGTAGCCAGATGTGCGTATGAAACATGGCCTCAGCTAATTAAGCATACCCGCATATTTGAAAGTAAGAAAAGTGTTAAGAGGAACTATAGATATCATTTTAGTTGATGCAAGGATGGAAAAAAAAAATAACCAACTTTCACTGGTGAACTTTGTCTTCAATTCTTGTTTTCCTGTGGGAAGTGGCTAATTTTCTGGCCTAGAGGTGTAATTGGTGTGTTGGTAACAATTGATTTGATGATAACCTGCGTTCATCTTTTTTAAAATTGCTGACCCACCATTGTTTCTGGTCCTGTTTTATACTTATGCAGTGTATAATCTCTCATGCAAAATTTAGTTCTTTGTTTCTCAGCTTAAACTGGATTTTGATGAGCAGTTTTCACCTTCAAATGAAAGAAACGGCTTCGGTTGATGTTACACAAAAATAACAACAAGAGAGCATTAAAGAAATACGTTTGTCACCTTGTGACATTACATAAATGAAACTTTGAAAATTCAACAATTCTGCTTTATAAGAAAATAGAAAGTTTCTACTGTTTTTCTTTATTTTCAAAGCTATATCATTAAATGAAATTTCTGCCTCATGGAAGATTTTTAGAACTATGTAACAATAACATACAGACCATTAGGAGAGAAATGAATAAAGACGGAAAGAAGTAGGCACTGTGTGGTCACGTAGATGGCGCACAGTTGTGTGCCTGGAGCCCTAATACATTTTACCATGGAATTTATACAATAAATGTTAGTTTCCTGTGAACCTGGTAATCAATATGACTTCTGCAGACATTTCATTAACCTGAGCAGTTGAGGTTTCCTGTAGACAGACTGCATGTATTCTCATCTTTAACCTTTCCATAATGTTCCGTAATTAGAGATGTCACTGGTTCTCAAGAGCAAAAGAACAGCAGTAGCTTATAAAGTTACATTGTTTGTTTTTTACTAATATGTGAAGTGATTTTGTCTTTCATTTCACCTCTAGAGCTAATTATGTATTCTAGGTTAACAAAAATTCCAGATCATACCATCATGAGTTTAAACTTTACAATGAACTCGTTATTTCCATTTATTACTAGCCTGCATTATAGCAATATTTAGCTAACGAATTCTCAAAATAGTTCTTGAAAGGTGAAAGAGTGCCTCAAGTAAATGGTGTAATTATTTATTTCTCAGAATTTGAAATTCAGTGTTCTGTTTAATCTCAAAGGGATACCAATGAAGTTAGGGCGTAAGGACTCTGTGGTTAATAAAATGGCAAGAATTAAAAAGGATTATTACATTTTTTCCTCATACTATGATGGCTATAATTTTTTAAAACAGTAGAAATGTTTAATTTTTAAAGGCCGCTAGTGTCTATTTTATGCAAAGATGTGAGCTCCCCAGTTCAACCTGTTGTTTGAAATTTGACCAGCTTTTTCTTGCTCTTGTTCAGGACAGTTATTAAACAGTCCAGGCAGGCCTCCGGAGTTACATATATGTATGTGGCTCTGTGTATATATATACACAGAAGTACAAGTAGCATATAATCAATTTACATAAGACTTTTGCTTTTGATGAAAATTCTTCTAAAAGTGAATATAAATTAATAGCATATGGAGCCTACAAAAATTGTCTAATAGGCAAGTAGTCAAAGATAATCTGTGAACAAAGAGTTTGCTAAAACATACTTTTTTTTTTACATGTAATAACTTTGTATCGAAGGGTTTCCAGAAATACAAAATGTTATAGGGCACTTATCCTGAGACACACAAAGGAGACAAGGGGTAGAGCTAGAATGGAAGGGAAAATAAAGGACAAATAGTGATAGATACTTAAGTAGAAATGTTTTTATAAGAAAATCATCAAACAGGTGGTAATTTTAAAACATGGCTTTTCCAGGCAGCAAATTTTCTGAATTTATTGCAAAAGAAGATAAATCACGTGTCTACGTAGATCATGCCAATGAAATAAACAATAAAGGTTACTTATTAGAATATTGAAAGTGGTTGATAATAAATTATTTATATTTATGGTAAGAGCAATAAACTTGATTTTTAGGGGATTCAATGACTTCCTGAAAATATCCTTTCACAGATATTCTCAGAGTGTCTAGTTGGCAAAAGCACAGCTCCAAATAGCTATTTCTGTCAACGTCTACAGAACATTTACAGTTTGATTTCTGAAAGTTTCCATTTCTACTGATCTTACAAATTTGTAAAATGAATGCCCACCAGGACAAAATATTAAGTGATAAAATTAATTGGATCCTACAAGTGAAAATCTAGGCAAGGAACGTCTTCTTCCTTCTTAATGAATGATTTTTATGTCTCTTTATTCATGTCCTTCTAGGTAGAGCAACACTCTGCAGACCTTCTTTTGAGGCATTTCACCACCAGAGTAAGTGTGATGTATGACTAATTAGTCCACCCACAGGGGGCTGGTGAAATTAAATTGGAAGTTATTTCCTAACTGGCATATCTTGGAGTAAAATTAATCTCATAACAGCTCTCATAAGAGAGCATAAGCTTAAAAGACCATTTTTCATTCAACTTTACCAAACAAAGTGCAAATTTAGGACTCCAGTTGTGAAGTTTGGTTGTGTGTGGATTGTACAGTGAAGGTACCAGTGGACAACAGTTGCTCATCAAGCAAGTTTATACAAAAGCTTTGGGACAAGTCCAACTCTAGATAAAACTCTAAAGGATTTCCTGCCTGTGTTCAGAGTTTCTTTTTCTCTCTCCAAGGTAACCCACATATCAAAAGACATATGGGTTGTGGGTAGAACTTCCTAAAATTGCTGGTGAGAAGTGTGCCATGCATAAACATACGTCACTAGCTTGAATTTTCTATTAGTCTCACAGGCAACAATTACAATCCTGTATGTTGTTCTATCTCCACACACTCCTGTACATAGAAAGATCAAGTAACATCCCTGGTTAAGATGTGTACAGGTTACAAGACATGTCTCAATATATTCACCAAGAGGTTTATTATTTTCACAGTGGCATTCACTAAATCAGTTGTCAGTGCAGCAATACTCAAGGAATAAGCAGGGTCTTTACTTTATCAAAGTTTGGAGTCAACCCCAAGTTAGATCACTGAAGCACATAACTATAGATAAGGTCACTCAAAAGCACAAATCCAGGTTATAAATATTCAGTTGTCGTTTATATGCATTTAGCAATTTGAATGCTGGGAAGTGTAGCCCAGAAAATCAATCGACATGGAACTATTGAAGAGGCATGCATGGCACCTGCACTTTGAATCTCTTCAGACTCAGGTTAAACAGGAGACACCATAGCTCATGTATCCTGCAATAACCCTTCCTCATCGCCTTTTTATCTATGAACCTGCCCTTTTCAATGTTATCTATATGCCTGAAGGTATGAATACCCTTGATCTTGGTAAAAAATGGTACCACCCGTCAGCAAAATCTCACTGATCAGTGTCTATGTTACCTCACCGAGTTAGCCTTTTGTGTTGTTGTGGCCCAGGATGACAATGTTGACACAATCCAAACCAGTAATTGGAAAGTTAATGTTGGATGCGTCTTTGACAATTGATGGAATGACCTGAAATCAAATGTGAGGCAGTGGAGACTCAAGAATGCTATTCAGGCAGTTAGTGATTTGTGGAGATACTAAATGAAATATCTGGAAGGAATTGTAATCTTGCAACTATGCTTTTATGTGTTTCTTGACATAAACGGTTTCTCTTTATGATGGAGCTGCAGAGTGTATTTCCCATGAAGTTCCCTCAGTGTTAACTAACATAGTCATGTGTCACTTAATGACAGGGGTATGTCTGAGAAATGCATTGCTGGACAATTTTATTATTGTATGAACATCACAGAGTTTACTTACACAAACCTAGATACTATAGCTGATTACATACCTAGGCTATATGGTATAGCCTATTCCTCCTAAGCTACAAACCTGTGCAGCATGTTACTGCACTGAATACTGTAGGCAATTGTAACACAACAGTTAAGTATATCTATATGCTTACTTATATCTATACAGTAAGTGTATCTATACATGTCTAAACATAGGAGAGGTACAGTAAAAATACAGTGTTATGATTTTATTGCACCACTGTCATGTGTGTGCACCATCCTTGACCAAAATGTTATGTGATGTATGATTGTAACAAAAGAATTAATTAAAGATAATATTGAAGTGCCTATTGAAATTTCAATGAAGGAAGGAATATTTGTAAATTCTGATTGCCTTAAGTGGGAGTTGACTTTCTTCCTGTTTCCACGGTTGTTCTTGTGAAAGGGCATAGCTTTCCAAAGACCTGAAATCTCCGACAAATCTTGCAATTCTCTATTGCCTGCATTATGAAGATCACCTGGTATCAAATGAAGAAAAATGGTAGATTATAAAGACCTGTACTTTCTTGTCAGTTCCTAAACATAGCAAGCATTGGTCTGTCTTGAACATTTGTGCAGTTATAAATTAGCCTTGGGTCATGATTTTCTGCCTTTTTATCATAGACAAGATTTAATTTAGGAGATGTCCTTTTAATGTGTTATGTGAATAGTAAGTGCCACTTATGAAGCCCTATTTTCTTCCAGTCATTTTAATTGTCGAATCTATCCAGTCAAGATGCATTGTTAGAGGCTTCACTGACGACACCGTCTGTGTGTGTGTGTGTGTGTGTGTGTGTGTGTGTGTCTGTGTACATACATATGATTGAGCAGGATTTAATGTAAGTCAAAACATTCTCAAATTTCTTAGGACAATACAGCTTCCTTGGCCATTCCCTTGGAGCTCTGGGTTGAGGAGCTGGTGATGTGTGTTTCTTTTGCGTGTTCTACACGTTATCCCTATGCAGGCCTTCCTTGGGCTTGGTTTTGGAACCAGTGATGAGGAATATCATTAGAATTGTTGTGCTCAAAAAGATTCCTCCATTCTTCTGTATAAGCAATGGCAATTTTCCCAGACCAATATTTCTTCTCTTTAAATGGTAAATTTTGAATAGTAACAGGTTAGTATAATCCCATAAAATAACAAAGTTTGAGTCCTATGAACTGTGTTTTATGCTAAATCATCATTTACTCCTTGTATGATCTTTTTTTTTTTTTTTGAGATGGAGTCTCACACTGTCGCCGAGGCTGGAGTGCAGTGGCATGATTTTGGCTCACAGCAAGCTCCACCTCCCGGATTCACACCATTCTCCTGCCTCAGCCTCCTGAGTAGCTGGGACTACAGGTGCTGCCACCATGCCTCGCTAATTGTTTTTTAAGATTAAGGGCAAAATCAAAGCTGCTCCCCTATATTATATTCATAATCCAGCATGATTAAAGCAAGCTATTTATTTATTAGAAGCAAATACTCCAAATTTAGCATCTAAGACATGACAGCCTTTCAAAAGATATCAATTTACTTTTTAGTGTCTATAGCTATGTTTGTATTCATGTTATTGGTGTCCATAATATTTCATTAGATGTTGTGGGCAAATCGATAAATGAAAATAATGTATATGATAAGGAGAACAATCTAGGCCTCCTGGAGGCCCCTTACAACTCAGCTGGTGAAGCAGGAATGCCTGGGTGTAATAGTGAGAAACAACCTTTCAAACGTGTTGGGCAGTTTTCAGGCAGCGGAATATGTATGCCAATCCAGGCAGCAAGATATGTGGAGGCCAGTTAAAAGATCAGGTTGTGATTACACGTTTTTTTTTTTGTTTGTTTCTACTGAGGAAATATAACACTTAGTTATTATTTTCTCCATCTCTCCCGCTATTTTGTCAAAACCTTTCATGTAAGTTACTACCAAACACTGGGTTATCCAAGATCTGTGGGTCGTTTTCAATATTTGCTTTTCCCTCAACTACTAACACATTTGATTCCCTTTGTAACTTTCTCCCGTTTCTCCTTTCAGCCTGTTTTCTCCAACCACACTGAGGTTATGAGCTTCCCTATGTACTCCCACACCCTGTTTCATCTCTAAGCTCCCTTGACCTAAAGAGATTTCCTTTTCCTACTATTGTACTCATCTCATTCCCTAATTTATTTCTTCTTCTCTCTATACTTTTTATTCCTTTAGGCACAGCTCATGTTTCATGACTTTCAAAAAGTTTTTCTTCTGATATTCCCAGCTTGAATTAGGTTCATCCTAATCAGTTTCCTTAGACTCACCACTCTGCGTATTAGTTGCTTGTAGTCTGTCTTAGGCTGGGAATTAGCTTCTTGTAGGCAAGGGCTAGAATTTATTTACTCTTATGTCCATAATGCCTGACACAGGAACTGTTCCCACATACAAATTGTAGGGCCATAATTCTTGAGAACATATGTATATTGTAGTGACTCATAAAGGCTTGAAATAAATTTTTAAAATGATGAATTGGGAAGTCCATGAACTTGATATCTTGATGTAGAAGAAAAGCAAGGGCAGATGAAGAAGTTATACAGGACACTTGAAATACCAGAAGAATATAGTCAGACAGCAATATTTCAATCCTAGATTTTTAGATGTGAAGAAGTTCTGAGAAATATTTGAAGACATGGCTCTAGGAATGAGTACATAACAGAGACCAGTAGCCAGAGTCAGAGCTTTTCAGAGTGAAGAAATTGCATTGCAGGGAGAAGGGCTGTTGTATACTAAACAGAAATTGTCATTAAATGGAAGACTAAGCAAGAGGCTGATGATCTGTGGCTGAGAGATGCCAAAAGATGTGGAGATGGAGGTAAATGCCATAATCTACAAAGAAGATATGTTTGTGCCAGGAAGAAAGAATAGGTCTAGAATGTAATAAAAGATAAATAGGTGACTACATTGTACTGTGGTCTGAGAACTCACTGAAGGCATAGCCATTGATGTTAACTTCCACTTTGCTTCCAGACAAAAGATTTTAAATATCTTAAAAATTGCATTTGATATTGTATGATTCATCAAGACAGAAAGTAAAGCTGTAGTTGCCCTGGGAGGGCGGGGAATGGGGAGTCACTGTTTAATGGGTACAGGATTTCAATTTTACAAGACAAAAAGAATTATGGAGATGGGTGGTGGTGATGCTTGCACAACATTGTGAATACATTTAATAACCCTGAATTGTATACTTAACAGTGGTTAAGATGCAAATTGTTGAGTGTATTTTGCCACAACTAAAAAATGGAAAACAATAGTATTTGAAGATAAAGCCCATTTCATCTGGTAGCTAGCTGTATGTGTCTGCTCAGCTGTGGATAGATATTTATGCTGTCTCTGAACTGGAGGTTACTGGTATTCTCTAAGGTATAGGAAAATTGATCTTATGTGGCTAACTGAAGTGGGAATAGTTGTATCCGTCAGACAGTAATGATATAATCATGATAGTTTACATTTAACACAATTTACATGTGTCATACTTTCGAAAGCACTTCATAGATATTATTACTTAATACCATTTTCCCCTTACCATATTTGTCTGTCCTTTCTCTGCTGACTTCAGAAAATGTCTCTTCCACGATACTCAATACATCTCCTTATCTTTGTCACAATTTTAAGTCTCAGAGTCTCCAGAAAATTCCAGACAAGTCTCATCAGCTTCCGGTCATTGATTAATCGATGCCCTTAGAGGCTTTCCCTTCCCCTTCTCAATTGAACATAGCTTCCAAATATTCTTGCCAGTAAAACAAAGTTGTTTATAAGGTTTTGTATTTCTTCCTGTTGAATTATGAACATTTTTTCATATTGACATTGATTTCCATCTGGCCATGAAATACTCAAGGTGAAGAAAATGATACAAAATGGTTAAAATGTATCAAGAGCCAGGTAGTTTTAAGTGTCCTAGAAGCATAAACTAGTGTGATGCTCACCAGCTTATATGAGAGGCAAAAATGGATGAAACGATAAAACCAAGACACAGAGAGTTAAGGGAAATTTCCCAAGATCACACAGCCACTAAGGATATGAACTAGATTTTGACTTCAGGCTACTTACCCCAGAGCCTGTGCTTTCAACCATCATTTGTACTGCTTCCCTAAATTACACTCGACTACACTGTGACATCAAATTTCACCTATGACACTGATTATCTGGGGAACTTTGCAACTTATTCTGAATATGACTCAGTTTTCTTTTCTGTGCAGAGATAAAGTCAGTATATACCTCTTAGATTCGTTGTAAGGATTATATGAAATGACACATGAGAAGGCTTTAAAAGGACTTGGAAAGCAATAAGCTATTTTGTTTTCAATCATTTTTCAATAGGTTATCAGTGTTGTGAATGGTTCATGAAAAACGACTTTGGGCTCAGTGAGTAACTGAAATGTTGATGCTTAATAGTGTGTTTATATTAGTATAATAGTAATAAATGTTGTTATTGTTGAGTAATAGTTATTTTGCTTTTCACTGCTTTTCTTTTCCAGTGCTTTAGTCAGAGACTTCTTAAGCCTCCTCGAGAGTGTACACATTTCTTAATTTTGTTGGAAAGTACCAAATTTAAGATATCTTGCATTTTTTTCTTCCTCAGTAAACACTAAATTCTATCACGCAGCAGAAAAAGGGCTCTGTGATTGTCGGTACAATGGTTTAATATGCACTTTTATTCCCTGTATGGTAGTTCTGATTTAATTGCTATTTAGAATAAAACTTGTTCCTTATATGCTTTCATAATTATAAAATTTATGTTTTAATGCCTTCTACACCTATACTGTGCTTTTCTTTATTTCTTTATATCTCTCACTGTTTCATAATCCTGGTATTTGAAATCTCGTGAAGTGTTATTTGGGGATTTGCTGGGAATGTCATCTACATAGTCATGTCTCAAGTTTGTAGCATCTTTAAAACATAATAGGAGATGGAATTCACAGCAGAGTAATAAGCCTCCCGCTTTAGGCAATGTATTTGTGATTGGTATGACTTCGTTCCCAGAGGGCAGTCAGCAACACAATATTATGGCTATGTGTACAAGGAAAACAAACAAATTTTTAAAAATCTCCTTTAAAAAAACAGTGCCCGAGCCTAACCAGTGTCATGCACAGAATCCGTTTCCACCTCTTCATATGGAAGTAGCTCTGGGTGGACGTCTAGAAAGTTGGAAAACTATTTATCACATATGATCTGCAAAGGAAGAGATTTATAAGAAAGTGTTAAATTTAATCCATAGGAAAGCAAAACCAAAAATCAATGAATTTTCCATTTGTACTTTTCTCTGGGGCTCTATCCTCAAGATGGCTTAAATGCATTAGAATTCAATGACTAGGCCCAAGTGTTTGTTAGTGACATCAAAGCAAGGTAAATATTCCTGCTGTGTGAGTCCAAGCACAGGGACACTTGGTTTCCTTTGGAAGGATATCATAAAGGCAATGTTTATGAGTAATCATTGTCTTTTCTTCTGTAGCATCCAATGGTATGTACTATAATTTAGAAACGAAAACTACTTAAAGACCCCTTGCTAAGTTTCATGTATTTCAAACTCTCAGATCCTGAGTGTTTAAATATGCCTATATTTCTTCATGAAAAAAACATAATCTTTGCCAAGTTAGAAAAAGTCATATTCCCATTTTTAACTAAATATAGTCAGAAATTTGGACAGTTTTTAGCCTTCAATACATTATGTAATTTGGGTAATAGGCTGAAGAAAAGTAAGGAACTTCAGTTAAATTCAGAGAGAAGCTAGTAATTGTTTCTAAGACTCAAATGTATAGAACAGATCTCTGATATTAAGGATAAGACCGTCAAAGGTGACCCAAATTGGGTCATTGTGGGATTATTTTGGGAGGAATCATCATAGATTCTTACTGTTATAAATACAGTCAAATGTCAGATGAATATACTCCACTGAAATGTCCTCTAGGAATGATGTTGGAACCAATGTTGGTAATTTTGAAAGTCATGGAGAGGATTTCAGATGATTGAAGTCAGGCAACTCTCCCAGGTTTAATAAATAAGCAAATGGTGAATTCCAAAAATGCCGTATCAATGAGCCTCATATTGATCCAGAGCACAGTTTCAGGAAGGTCCATTAAATGGGTCTTTTGAGAGCATTAGGATAAAAGGCTGGCAGCAGAGATTCACTAAGAGCAATGGTGCCAAGCTTGCCTCTTGGACATTGTTATCTGACAGATAAAGGTAGGCCATAGCGGCGCACAATACGGATATTTCCAGGGTAACGCTGTCGAGCTGCTATAACTTTCCTTGCCTCTTTGCTATCTTCTCCTATAGTCGACTCCCAAGAAAAAGATAGTTGACTTTTAATCCAGAAATGTATGTTAATTGGCAAAAACAAACAAATGAAGCCATAACCTATCCTTTAGGCTTCTCTCTGCTCAGTTATGAGATCATATGAATGTGCCCTTAGGAAACACAGAAGGCCCACACTATTATAGAGACAAATTTCTTACATTCTCTGCTGTTTAATGCTCTTCAAAAGACTTACCATACTTCACCAATTTGATTGCCAACTACTTGAACACAGGGACTTATTAAAAATTTTGCATATTATGAGGGCATTAACTTTTAAGTATTCGATTGTTAAGACAATGCATATTATTATAAAGCATAGAAGGCACACTTATTACCTCCTTAAGAACCAGTCTCTATTTCTCTGGTTCATAGAACTCCCAGGTCATAGAGGGATTAGACATTTGTGTCTTCAGTTGGCCCTCTTCAGCCCTAGGATAAATAGTGATTAATCTAAGCCAATGGTTTTCAGCTCTGTCTGACCCAATGCCTCTACTTCATAAGAAATTCTTCAAAGACCCCTTCACTATTCTAAACTATTACTGACAACACAATGTATGCATTCAAGTTGTTGAAAATATTAATGTTATGCTGCAGCTAACAAAGGAGAAATAATTTACTGTCAATATATAATCCAAAATGTATATAATTGTGCCAGAACATTTACATATCAAATGCAATAGAACATAATGAAATTTTCATATCTTCACCCATACCTTGAAACATTGTAAATAAAAAGCTACAAATATAGTTTCATTGAATAACCAAATGCCAAAACTGCCGTTTCTATTGTTGACATGATTGATCTGCGCTGGTAAATGTGATAGATACTTTCTGCTTGATCCTTATCCCCTGTTATACTCCCCTATTTACTGGCTTTTGTCCAAGTGGAATGGTTCATATTGAATATCTCAATAGGTTTCCATGCTCATTGCCTTCTATGCATGTTCATGAGATTAAAGGGAAGGAGGAAGTGGGATTGGGGATTATTGCTTAAACTCCCTCTCTGCTGGGTCTCTTTGACTTCTCTTTTTCATAAGAAAATCAGTGTTTCCTTGTGTGATCAGGGCAGTTTACTACCCGGAAATCTGCCCGCTGCTACTAACCCAGAGTTATCGTGGGGTGTGATCTCTGTGATTCCTTCACCCTTCTCCCCTGACATTTTCATAAGTAGTCTCTTTGGAAATAAACCCATGTTAAATTATCTTAGTTTGAGTGTGTTCCCTTTTTCCTATTGAGACTCTGAAATGAGTATCTAAACGAGAAATTCTACCATCTTTTCTCATGTACATAGTAGTTTAATTCCTGCAAAATTCATGGCACATTAAAACCATGCAAAAGTACTTGGCGCTTAGGCAGTTACATTTCGGTTTGTATAATTAAACGAAGCAGGTTATTCACCTACATTACGTTAGAAAGTCATTCAGGACATATAGCAATCCTTGATTAGGAGCGGTTATCCCACGTTACTGGACATTTGGCATCCCTGTTTTCCAATCCTTAAAGTTCCAAAATGCCCTCACTTATTCTTTCCTGCCATTGGATTTTGTCCCACTAAGCTGTAAGGCTGGGAATGCCATAGCCGTCTTGAAAACAGGTAGAAAGATAAGAGAATCACAAAGACGTGGATCATGTTGAATTAACTAACCATTGATACCATCTACTTATTGTGCGATTTCGTAAAAATTGCTCCTTGTTTTTTTCTACAATTAGTTGACTATTCTGTTACTCGAAGTTAAAAACTTTTTTTCTTTTCTTTCTTTCTTTTTTTTTTTGACAGAATCTTACTCTGTTACCTAGGCTGGAGTGCAATGGCATGATCTTGGCTCACTGCAACCTCTGCTTGCCTGATTCAAGCAATTCTCCCACCTCAGCCTCCCAAGTAGCTGGGATTACAGGTGCAAGCCACCACACTTGGATAATTTTTGTATTTTTAGTAGAGATGGAGTTTCACCATGTTTGCCAGGCTGGTCTCAAACTCTTGACCTCAAGTGATGCACCCGCCTTGGCATCCGAAAGTGCTGGATTACAGGCATGAGCCACTGCCCCTGGCCAAATCATTTTAACCAATAGCAAAGCACATTACTTCATTTTTTCAAAAGTTGCCGGTAATTTCAATAAAAAATATTATATAACATGCTTAATGCAATACAAATGCTTTTCAATGTACAATGGGGTTGTCTTGATAAGATGATCATAAATTGAAAATACTGTAGTTAAAATGTATTCAATATGCCTAACATACTGAACATCACAACTTACCCTGGCATACCTTTAATGTGCTCAGAACACTTACATCAGCTGACAGTTGGGCAAAATCATTGAATACAAAACCCACTTTATAATAAAGTATTGGATATTTTATGTAATTTATTGAATATTGTACTGAAAGTGAAAAGCAGAATAGTTATATTCTATTCAAAGCTATCACTTTTGCTTCATCAAAAAGTTAAAAAACATCATAAATTGAACCATTATAAGTTGGTGACCATCTGTGTATATATATGTGTCTGTGTATCTATATAAATATGTATGTTTATATATATATTTGTGTGTATATATATCCTCTGTGTGTGTGTGTGTGTGAGAGAGAGAGAGTGTGTGTGTATGTATGAAATTGTAGGAAAGTAAAATTTCGTGTCTTATAGATACAGCATGTTAACATCTTGGTACCTATCCTCCTGAGATGTAAAACTTTACATGGATAGATGTGTGCATTTACAATTGTACACAAAGAGAAACATATTCGCTAGGCTCTTTAGTTTTCTGTAGTTTCATTCAACACTATCTGGTTTATGTGGATGATTACAAATATAATGCTAGGGTGAAGGTTCTTCTCTATAACTTTGACACTTCCTTGATTATCAACCCTTGGCATATTCTTAGAGTAGGATTTTCTTTTAGAATTAAGATCCTTGTTTTAGGACTCTAGCCTGTTAACACCCAGAGCCAATAATTATTCAGAATGGTTGGGTTAATTCACATTCCCACAGATGGGACATCAAATGTCCAGGCTGCACAGCCTCATTAACACTAGATTTTCTGGACATTTTATATAGTATTTCATCTGATATAAAAAGTAGAATTCTAATTTAATTATGGTTGTTAATTTATTTTTATATTTTTAGTCATTATGAAAATGTTTAGCTATATGAAAAGCCTGGAAAGTGTTGTTGTTTTTTTTAAGGTAGTACTTCAGAAATATTTGTGATACTTAATTTTTAAAAATTCACTCTAAAAGAATCTTGAAATGTCTCTTTAATGAAATGGGACATAAATACTCGTCACATTAGTGAAAAATATGTGTTTAAAATCTCTGCAGCAATCCTGTAAATATTAACAATTTTTTAAAAAATTGACATCTTCAAAATATAAATGTTCTAAACTTATAATCAGTTAAATATGTATCTATTAATACATATAGATACATGTATCTAAATAAATTTGAAGACTTCAAATTCCAGGTACAATATAATTTTTTTCTATCCTGTGATTTGTCATTCAGGATTTTGTAATTTGAACAGAAATATTTTGCCCTAACCATATGTCTTTTCTCTTACCTAAAAATGTTATTTTATGAAAAATTGTTTTAAAGGTCAGTTTGCATGTTGGAAAGCATCTTGTACAATGTTACATAACATATTTCATATTTGGCTGTGTTGTTTTAACTGTGTAAATATGGTTTAAATCTATGATGCTCTTTAGTGCTGATCATGAGGCAAAGCAAATTTATCTGTATGAAAGGCTCCTGTTAATTTTTAACTTTCAAAAGATTACATACATTCACCCTCTTCTGAATTTTAATTCCTGATGCAAAGATTATGAAATCTCGAGAGGATAATGAATCAGCTTCTCATTACATTCTGGAATCACGATTTGGTCACCCATCCAAGAATGCGTATTCAATTTCCTTTACATTACACACATATGTAATACCACGCTGAGTGATGTTGGGAAAGGTGTGTCTTCAGTGATGCCTTCATGAAGTTACAGTCTCACCACACTGAGGTATTTTCTTTTTAAACCTTTCTTTTCTGCTGTGAAGAAGTGCCTAAGAGATGAACAAGTGGGAAAAACTGAAAAAAAATCTTCATCTAATTCAGCAACTAGCTTTCGTATCTTCTAAGAATTTTTGTCTCCAAAAAGCTCTAATTTTCATTCCTTTACAAGCTTTATTTCTCTCTCCTTTCCAATACCAGACTTTGCTCTGTTTGTTTTCTCTACCTTTTTTAGAGACGCCTACAATAGAAAAAACTATGACATATTCAATACATCTGAAAATTTTGCATTGCCATTAATAAGAATGAATTATCTGTTTATAAAGAAAAAAATAAAAATATGAACCGAGAAAGCACAGAAGGTAGTAACCACATTTCGATGTTTATCATGGAATCCTCTTTATAATCCATCTGTTACAACTCCACAGAACAAATGACAAGTAATTGTGAAGTTTCCCCTCATTTTATAGGTTTGGTCTTGTAAGGCATACAACACAAATTTTATTTACGTTTCTTTTTGGTATTTGGTCAAGTGGCCACTGGGTGGATGATGGAGCCTCTTGGGATATACAGTCTTCTTCTAGTTTTGTTGATGTAAATATTACTGTGTGTTTTTCATTCACTTGTCATTTTACAAGGCATGCTTCATTAAAAATATGTCAGCATCACAGTGACAAATCACAAAATTTAAAAGGCACAAGAAAAAAACAATTTATTTAAAACATTCCTGTGTAAAAGTAGTCACCACTCTTAGTATTCTGCAACTATTTTTATTCTATTTAAATGCAAGCCTAGTTTTATCTCGAGTGTCTGACCTTGATGATATGGTTTACTTTAAACTTAGAAAATACTGAACTCTATTGGAAATTTCCTACAGATCAGCTTTTCTAGACGCCAAGTGCCTTGTTTTAGCCACGGTGATGACAGCAATTGGGTTTTCAGGGATTCTGGCCTCTGGCATCATCTCAGTTGTTTATAATTGAAGTTGGCTCTGATGCGAACTCAGCTTAGAGGCATGGTTGGACTGCTGGGCTTAAGGCTGGCCTGCCAGGAGGTTGCCTTGAGGTGTAACTAGGCAAAGAAAGAAGAAGGTTGGGCAAAATTACTAACAATCTTCAACTATGAATTTTTATGAGTAGGGGCTTCCCACACCATCAGGCACTCTGAGCTGGAGAAACAAGGGATTTTGAATTGAATGTTTAGTTTTTAGGCTTGATAGTCAGATTAGGGAAGTTTTGGGTACACCTTTCCCACTCTAGAGTCCTCTCCCTAACTCAGGGCCAATTTGGGACGTGGGCTCAATGGAAAAGAGTGCTGAGATCAATTAGAAATATCCATCATGAACATAGGAGGCAGGCATTCTGGCCAAGGGGTGTGTCTTCCCACTTTGTATTCCAGAGTGCGATTTCTTCTTGCTATCTGTCCCTCCATAAATAAGCGTTGGGTGGAGGACAAGCTGGTTACAATCGAGGATGGAACGAGATTCTAGCAGAATTGCAGAATGAACTGAGAGCCACCAAAGTGTGCCTCTGTGAACCAGCAGAGAGAGCTGTGGAAGGCAAAGGAAGAGGAGCCAAGAGGCCAGATAATATTCCTGCTTCCCCTACGTTGTGAGAGTGAAATGGTCCGCAACCTATGTCAGTAATTAACCAGAGGCTTTTTAGAGAGTAAGAATTCTGATAGACACTTCAATAGCTGAAGTCGCTCTTCAGTACTGCACATAACCTGTGGACAGATTTTCATCATTATTAATTCATTTATTCAATAGATACATATTAAAGTCAAGGCATAGTTCTAAACTATGCAGTCAATTACAAAAAATAAATAATAATGAAGGGCATTAGCTCTGCCTCATAGGACGTTAAAGCTCTAGCTGCTAAATGAGACAAGTAGGGTTCCCACATCAAGTGCCTGGGCTCCTGTTATAACCTGGACTCTGCTTCCGATGGCTTCTCTTGTTTCCGTTTTGGTAAAGCCGTCATTTGGCTTAGTCCCTATCCTTGCTATGGTCACCCACCAGCAGGTGGACCTCCTTGACCGTAACTACACGCATAGATCTTTGATTGTTTCTTTTCAAATGTTTGCTTACTTTAGAGCTGCAGTCGAATGTCGTTTGGACCATAAGACTCTGAGGCTGTGTGTGGTTGAAGCTGTCTTGAGACTCAAAGAGCTATTGAGGAAGGGATTTGGTAGCTGAACTCTTTTGAAGTTTTTCTCTGTCTCTCACACATCTGGGGCTGAATAGCTGAATATATTGTTTAATTTCTACATCGATAATAGTTTAATAGGCATTCATGCAAATAAGTTCTGCTGGGAGTTTATTGTCCTACTCCAATAACCAGTAATGCATTCCTTGAATTCAGTGTAGGTATAAATTCTACATGGTAAGTGAAACTGTCTTTATGAATTACTGCTATAGAATATACTAGATTGTGTAGGTTTTAGTACAATCTAGGTAATTATCAAGCCTTGTAATATTTTCAGGAAAGTGATCCTTTCACTTCAGTTTATGGAACTTGGAAATTTTTCCATTGCCACCCACTAGTTAATCATAAACTTAATTCTATGTATCTGAATTTATTTTTCTATTTATAAATGTATCTGGATGCTTTCTCAAAGGTTTCCCAGATTAAAAACCTATGATTTTGAGAAATTAAAAGAGAAGTAATTAGAATTGTGTTAAAAAACAGAATCAGGCCGTGCATGGTGGCTTATGCCTGTAATGCCAGCACTTTGGGAGGCTGAGGCGGGAGGATCATTTGAGGTCAGGAGTTCGAGACCAGCCTGGCCAACATGGCAAAACCCCACCTGTAATAAAAAAATACACAAGTTAGCTGGGTGTGGTGGTGAATGCCTTTAGTCCTAGCTACTCAGGAGGCTAAGGCAGGAGAATCGCTCGAACCCAGGAGGCTGAGGTTGCAGTGAGCCAAGATAGTGCCACTGCACTCCAGCCTGGGTGACACAGTGAGATCCTGTCTTAAAAAAAGAAAAGAAAAAGAAAGAAAATCAGAATCATACAATGAGAGAGGTTGTATAGCCCTTTTAATTGTCCATAATGGATACATTTCTTTTTCTGCGTAATAGTTTATCAGCATGAAAAAAAAAAAGAGTCACTGAACACTGATAATTTTCTTCTCTCTCTCTTTATTTTTCCTTTTTTTTTGAGATGAAGTCTTGCTCTGTTGCCCAGGGCTGGAGTGCAATGGCAACATCTCTGTTCACTGCAACCTTCACATCCTGGGTTCAGGCGATTCTCCTGCCTCAGCCTCCCAAGAAGCTGAGATTACAGGTGCATCCCACCATGCCTGGATAAGTTTTTGTATTTTCAGTAGAGATGGGGTTTCATCGTGTTGGCCAGGCTGGTCTCAAACTCCTGACCTCTGATGATCTTCCCGTCGTAGCCTCCCAAAGTTCTGGTGATGATTTTCATTTAACGGTGTTCTACAAAGTGAGTTTAGGCAGTGAAAAGGCACATGTCATCTATAGTTTACCAGAAAGTAGTACTGGTCACCAGCATTGAAGCATACTCCTAACCCTGGAAAATTTCTTCAGCTGCCAGAATTAATCTCAGATTTTAAGACTGGAGCAAAGACTAATTTGGTATGTGTTCATTTAGATTAGTAAATCTCCATGGTGTTCGAGCTGTATAATATCAAATCTAAAATAAGCCAAGAGAGTTGAACAATTTCTCATCTCTCAGAAAAAAATGCATCATTTTCAAGAGATTTAAGATTGAATTTAAAATCCAACTGCCTATTCCAGTGTATGTTTCTCCAGAATAAGGCCAAGCCCTAAAATTCTGGAGAGTGTCCTCCAAGTTGTGTTTAAGTAATAATTGATAAATCTATGGTTTAGATACGTATGGAATTCCATATAACTCTAGCTCCAGCCTTTGCGAGTAAAAATTGGCAGTGACCATGGCCTTAATGGAGGCATGTGGTTAATTGGAATTTTCGGTACCAAAAGTCTCCTTGTTACTAGGTTATCGGGGTACCCTATAATAGTATCCATAACTCATTGCCCACTTGTCTGTTTTGATTTCTTTTTTAAAAAGACAATTTTAGGGCAGGCGCGGTGGCTCACGCCTGTAATCCCAGCACTTTGGGAGGCCCAGGCGGGCGGATCACAAGGTCAGGAGATCGAGACCATCCTGGCTAACACGGTGAAACCCCGTCTCCACTAAAAATACAAAAAATTAGCTGGGCGTGGTGGCGTCGCCTGTAGTTCCAGCTACTTGAGAGGCTCAGGCAGGAGAATGGCGTGAACCCGGGAGGTGGAGCCTGCAGTGAGCAGAGATCGTGCCACTTCCAACCTGGGCTACAGTGACACTGCGTCTCAAAACATACAAACGAACAAAGACAATTTTAAACTTGGAGGTTTTGTACCTCAATTCACATATGTGGCATATTTATAAAATAATCATGCCTTTACATATTTTTCCTTTGACATCTTAGCTATATATCCAAGCCATTTATGTTTTTTAATTGCCACAAATATCGCACCGAACTAGAGCACCAGGTACAAAAATGCCTGGTATAGCATTTCTTCTGGTTCTTGAAAGTTATTTTAATCCCCATGTTTAAGATATTCCTAGACAGCTATATGTAACTATAATTACTTCTGCTAGGTAGAAACATCTCTGTGGTCAACACTTGTGAAGTGCCTTGCAAATAAAAATATGCTTGAGTAGAAATAGTATTTTGCAAATATAGCCCTAAATAGAACTACTGATTTTACCAAGAATTAAAGACTCCAAACTCTTTGTCTTTCAACTTTGGTTGATAGGAACATCTGATTACAATGAGCCAAAAGCCTATGTGATCATTAATGAGGTAATTTTAACACTTACAAATGACACAGCTAATTTGTAATAGGTTTTTGAAGTGCAAATTGCATGTTTCTGTTTAAATAATGAGAGTAAAATATGGACACTATTCACACTCTATATACACAACTAACCCCAACTTGTCTCTAGAAGAAAGGTCTAATTTTTCCGGTCTCATCCACAAAATGAAGAGTTAAAAAGCTGTATCTTTATTCTCACTTTAAGTGATTTTTTAACCACTGTATAACACTACTACAGTTTGTTTGGAGATAAAATAACTCATGGTGAGAAATCCAGTTCTTGAAAGAAATCATTTTACCTTCAATCACATTTAGGATATCTATGCTTTTAGGGTAAGGATGAAAATTTATAAACATTTGTTAAATTATGCAACTGTTTTTGAAGATGTTTCAAAATTACATTTTCCTTATTGTACAACTAGTTTTCATGTATTCACAAATGAGACACATGAGAATTATTAATGCAAAAGCATAGCATATTGACAAAGTTTATAATGTAAATAGTTTAGTTAGGAAAGAATGTAATAAGTGAATTATCAAAGCTATTTTATTGGTCCCTAGATTTGCCATAGAAGAAAATGAAGCACCCTTATAAAAATTTCTCAGCAGTGAGAAAATTTAAGGTCTATTTTGTATGCCGTAAGCTCTAAAAAATATTATTGCCAATAAAAATAGAGTGCCTGATAATAAAACACAATCTAAAATTGTCTTTTTAAAGGTTCACTCTTATTCTTCTTCCCTTCCTATGTGTGCACAGAATACTGTCACTGTCTTGATTGGAACACTGTCTCTCTGTCTCAGAGGGTGTACAGTTTTAGAAGGGAGAAAATATTTGTTCATTTTGCTTCCTATAAGGTAAAGTCTCAGTGGTTGAAGGTCAATTAACAAACTTTTTGTCTTCATACTACTATCTTGGAATTACCAACTGGCTTCTATTTAGATTTTGAAAAATAAAAGAAAAGAACTAGCATTTGTTAGAACTTACTGTGTTCCAGAAACTTTATTGATACCATTTCTTCTCATTATCACATTCATTCTTTCAATTAGTATTATCTTTTCCATCTTAAGAAGGTGGGACCAGAGGTTTTGTAATGTCCATTAACCCACTGTGGATTTCATGGCTTGCAAGAAGAAGAAACCGTGGTGGAACTCAGGTTTGTCTGATTCCAAATTCACATCTTTTCATATCTCCACAAAAGATAGAAAAGATAAATTGGGCTCTATTCTAACAAGAGAAACACAATTTTCCATCAGATAAATGAATGATTCTTAAACCTCAAAAATAAAACATGTAGCAAAAGCTCAGTTCAAGAGTAGACATAAAGGTTGTGACATGGGTAGTAGGGATATATGTCTAGTGACATAGATTTGCTATGCATATCTGACCAAAAATCTCCCTCGTGATTTTCAAATCAGATGCACAACTGCATTAAATGAGTTTCACAAATCATTAACATCAGTCTCTGAAAACAAGATTGTTAAAAAATATTAAGATTTTCAACAACAAAGATCTTATCTAAATAGTAAGGAGATTATATTAGATGGCTCGATTCCCTGGGCAGTCTAGTTGACAATTCAATTTGTTCAAAGCTATAACATATGGCAACTTAAAAAATTATGAAAGTTTTTCTAACTTTGTGCTTAAGGTAGTTGGCCATTCTTCCTCTTGGGAATAAAAAGTGCAGATTTTCTGTCGAAGCATTTTGCTATTGTTTTTCAATTTCCATTTATGAGAAATAGATAAAATAGCAACTTTTTAGTTACAAATTTAAAGTCAAAATGGAGATAATTAAGTATCTCCATTAATTAAGTAAAGATTAATTTTTTAAAAAATAGCATTTACTAAATTCTAATTAATCAATTGATTGACTATTTTTATCCCTGGCTCAATGTAACTCTCTTTGAAATACTCTTGTCTCAATTCTAGTTTATGTCAACAATGTGTCATCACAGATGACTTTTTGTCATCTTGATCTCTCGGTTCTATGAACACCTTCGATCTAATGACAATGTTTTCCAATAGAATTGCTTCTACTCAAACTTCTGAGATCAAATTTGTGGATTTAGTCTCACCCCAATCAATTCTTCAACTCACAGGACACCAACTGGTGTCCTACAATTCAATTCAATCCTGAGACTGTCTATCTGGAGATAGCATCAGATCCCACAAGTTCAGGGTTCAGGCCCACAAGACTGCCCCCCCACCGTTAGAGACGAGTTGTGGGCCTCCCATACTCCTGACCAACTGGCTATAAATTAGGACTTCCATGGATTCCTTCCCCAGGTTCTATAACTTGCTAAGACGGCTCACAGAACCCAAGAAAGCACTTTGCTTACAGTTACTGTCTGATACAAATCAGGAACAGTCAAATAGAAGAGACACACAGGGCCAGGTATGGTGAAAAGGGGCACAAAGAGGGCCGACAGTTTCAACCATCTAGTTAGGCCTTCATCTTTCTGGTGTCCAGCACCCACCCTGAAGCTCTACGGGTCTCCAGCCACCACTCATGTCATGTCAATAGCATAAACTCAGGTATGGCTAAAAGGGACTTATGACTAGTAAAGGATGGTCCTCTCATCTCTATCAGGAAATTTCAAGTTTTACGGGCTCTGTACAGTGAACTGGGGAGGAAGACCGAATAGGACATACCCTAGACCAGTTGTGCTAACTACTGTGTGCCTCAAAATTGCCTACAGTTGTGTTAAAATAAGAGATTGCTGAGAGCTGGTATTGGAATTTCAGATTTGGTAGATCTGGGGGTGTAACCTGAGAATTTGCAGTTCTAGTAAGTTCCCAGGTGATGCTGATGCTGCTAGCACAGGGACCACACTTCCAGAAGGACTGAGTGAAGCATTGTCATTACTTATAATAGCAACTTCTCTGTAGTCACAATTTCATTCATCCCATTCTCTGAGCTCCTCCTTTAATCATTCCTTTTCATACACTGACATAAAATTTTTCAATCTCTCTGAGACCTCCAAACTATTATTTTATCATATTCACAATGACCCTTACCTCCTTGATGTCGACTCTATTGCCTGTTCTCCTGCCTAAATTCCATGGCCAACCATTCCCAGGAAACTTCAACTTCCTTGTTTCTCTTTCACTTTGCTGAATCTAACCAGGAAAATAACCCTGCTTAGATCCAAATTTACACCAAATCCTCACATATATTTGAGCAACTAGCTATATGGACCAATTTGAAAAATATCCCACTTGAAACTGAGAATTTCAGTGCCGCCTATCAATCAGTCATACTACATATGTTCCAATCTATTCACCCTCTAATTTACTTAGTTTTGTATCTTATCCTGTCTCTAATCCCTAACACTTCCCCAGAAATCCTCATTCTCTTTTTGGTTGTGCTTCCCTGAGAACATTGCGTCACCCAAAGACAACTTCCACAGACTCCTGAAACAATTTAAACTCACTTTCCCATGTCTATATCCACAAACCCTTCCTTTTCACCTATTATTATCGTGAACTAACTGGCCCCTGTCTGTATATTGTCTGATGATGATTTCTATATTACAGGGTTAGAGATACTTTCTCATCATAGCTAGCTTAGAATCAAATCCATGCAGTCCACCACTGAAACTGGGGTTCCAAGTCAGTGTATTTGGAGAGGGAGAGCTAGTAGAAAAACAAGGATGAAAAGATCCAGGATGAAGCTCCTGATGGAAGAAAAGGCCATTTTTACTATTATGAACCCCTTGAAGTAGACCATAAGCATTCTCATCTGGACAAATATCCATTCATCCACACCAGTGAGCTGATTAAGTTTTAGGGTTTGAAGGGTCAATGAACAATTATTCCTCATTCAGCAATTAAAGAAGGATTAATATGAATATTATCTTGAAGAAGTTTAATTTAAAATGTGTTTCATTGATCTTTGGCAATTGTCTTCTATCAGATCATTACCAATCAATATGAGTTGGGAGGAAGGGAGAAAACCCAAAACTTAATCAGATGCCTGAAGTTAAGGAACATTTTATAACCAACCCAGGGAAAAAAAAGTCTCAAAAAGGGAAAGATGAGGACATAGAAAATACATTTCAAATATTTTAACTTTTTGACAAAATGTCAGTTCTGTGCAAGAAAAACTGATGATTGTGTGAGTATAACTTTGTCATTTACATCTGCCAATGTGTTCAGAAATATATAACCTATAAGTTTTTTTAATAGTTTGACACAAAATTTGTTCATCAAAGTATCTAAAACATTCTGAAAATACTAAAAATTTTCAATTTAAATATTAAGCTAAACAGCTCTGTATATATAAATAAGCTCAAACAAACATGCACGCTCCCCAACAATAACACTGCTACAGATATTGACTGGTGGTTTTGGTTTCATTTCATCTTATAATGGCAAATCTGGTTGAAACCTAGATTCTGGGCTGGGCGCAGTGGCTCACGCCTGTAATCCCAGCACTTTGGGAGGCCGAGGCAGGCAAATCACAAGGTCAACAGATCGGGGCCATCCTGGCCAACATGGTGAAACCCCATCTCTACTAAAGAAACATACAAAAATTAGCTGGGCGTGGTGGCACGTGCCCGTAGTCCCAGCTACTCAGGAGGCTGAGGCAGGAGAATTGCTTGGACCTGGGAGGCGGAGGTTGCAGTGAGCTGAGATTGTGCCACTGTACTCCAGCCTGGTGACAAAGAGAGATTCCGTCTCAAAACAAAACAAAACAAAACCTCAGATTCTGAACTGAATCTCAGAATAAGGATCTCGAAGAGGTCAATATGTATGTAATCTATTCTTAAAGAAAAATTTTCTCTAATTGTATATTGGACTGTCACACAGCTTCTGACTTTGTTTATACCCTTAAAAAGTATCTAGATTTATGTGTAGCTTTTGTAAAGTGAAAGCTCAGAATGTCTACTCTGTCCTGGTACCCCTTTAGTTTAATTGCTGGAAAATATTTCATAAAAATGAATTGGTCAACAAATGGAAAATTTGAACTTTGCATACTAAAGTTTTTTTTTTTTTCAGACGGAGTCTTGCTCTGTCGCCCAGGCTGTAGTGCAGTGGCGTGATCTCGGCTCACTGCAAGCCCCACCTCCCAGGTTCATGCCATTCTGCTGCCTCAGCCTCTCCAAGTAGCTGGGATGACAGGCACCCGCCACCACGCCCGGCTAATTTTTTTGTATTTTTTAGTAGCAACGGGGTTTCACCATGGTCTTCATCTCCTGACCTCGTGATCCACCCGCCTCGGCCTCCCAAAGTGCTGGGATTACAAGCGTGAGCCACCGCGCCTGGCCTGCATACTAAATTTTTACTTCATATTATCGACTCTTGAAAAATAAGCGTGTATATTAGAAATGACACTCATTTGACTATACCATAATGCATTTCAGACTTTTTATCTTCAGCTACAGAATTTCTCCATCCTTTGAATTATGTTAGCTGGCTTTAGTTGCCCAGTGTTGGTGATCCGCCTCCACTAATTCACAGCTCTATTGTACTGCCCCCGGGGATGCATTTCCATAGATCTGCCTTGTTATGAGTGTCATTTTTTTCTTCTATTTTGTTGACTGCCATTCAAATATTTTTGGCTTTATCAGAGAGTTTCACTTTATTGTTTGTTACCTCCTCATTTTTTTAGCTTTTCATAAGTTACTGTGTTATATCTGCCTGGGCTTTTGGTTCCTTTACAGATTTGTTTGATATTATTTTTAGCTTATGATACTTCTAAAGTCTGTACCCTTTTAATTTTCACTTGCTTCATCTTCACATTCTTGTGTTTTGTTTTCATTTCAAAATACCAGAAAGTAAAATGTCTCAGCAGCTTGTTGAGTGGAATAGTTTATTTATAATCCAAAGAAAACACATACTTTCTGTGAGCTATCTGCTTATAAGTAAAAATTTTATATAGACATTCTTGAAAAAAAATCTTAAATTTCTGGGGGATTGAATGAGATTTTAAAAATCATTCTATACAACAACAGGTGCAAAATTTGTATTCCTCTACTCAAGAAAAATAATTAATGAACATTTGTTATTAGTTTACTAACATCTAAATGCTAATGTATCAATTATACATTGTTAAAACACAATTAAGCTGAAGAGGTGAAAAAGTATAAAACAAACCAGTGCATAATTTACCTTTATTCGTATGAAACATCTTTTTCTCTCCTGAAAATAGAGATTAACCAGTGGTGTGCTGGGGCGGGAGGGGGTGTGTTGGAGGGAGAAAAGCCATGATTTGTACAATTTGCCCATTTCCATGTTTTAAATACTCCCACCCTGGCCAATTTCAAGCTACCAGCAATTTGATAACCAGTTCACAACATTTTTGAAAATTTAATAATAAGCTCTCAAAAGCTGGTACAGGCCAGGCTAAGCCAGCTTCAGCACAAAACTGAAAATGATTATTAATCTTTACTAGCTCCAGATATCTTTTAACATATATTGAAATCTATGACCCTTAAAAAGAAAACATATATACAGATTTTGACAAAACTTTGCAGTTCCACTCATGGATCCCTGTATAAGAATCCCCTTTCTATGTGTGTTTGCAATTTGAAGAGTTCAGACTTTATGATTCACAGGTGATAACTAATGATTTAATCTCAACACTTAGGCTTTTATAATTTGGGAGTCACGTGTTTAACTGCTGTAGTAGTAACTGCTTCTTCTCAGAGAAACTTAGAAGCTAAGACCAGGGCAATATCCCTTGGTCTGCAACACACCTCTTCTTTCTGAGCATATCGTATAAGAAGCTAACTTTGTCTCAAAGTTCATATGACTTTTGCATTTTCAATTACTAGCTATTTTCTTTTGGAACTGTAGGACTGGCAAAACTTTCCCTCTACCCTCTGAAGGTATGATAACTGAGTGTATGAAATAAATGGATAACGGGCATGTCAAAAGAAGAAAAGGTGTACACATTTATTACACGCATGGGGAAATCACAGGAAAGAAAAGTGGATGCAAAAACAAAACAAAACAAAACAAACAAAACAACGCAAAGAAAAAACCCCAGTGAGATTTAGGAGCTTATAGGTAAGGCAGGAGGGAGAATGTAGGAAACTTAGGGGAGGGGAAATGACTTTTGGGAAAGATGACCAGACCCTTAGCAGAATAGATGATAGTTTGTGACAGTCTGTCTTGGTGTGGTTTGGACTCTTAGTCTTCTCTCCTGTGATACGAGGAGTCAATTTTCCCTGGCTGATGACACTCCTAGGAAGGAGATGAATGTCTTTGTGCTGATAAGACAGTATCTTGAAGCTTTATTTTCCAATTCAGTTCTAAATCTGCAGTGTATCAAAATCTCCTCATTATGCTTTGGATGTTATGGTAGATAAATGGTATCTTCACAAAGATACATTCATTCTGGTATTGAAAGTTCCTTTTGGGGGGTTTCTCTTTAGGAAGGTAAAGAGAGTGCAGAGAAAGCATGTCCCACATTTGTTGTTTTTCAAGTATTTTCAGTTCGATGTAATCAGTGCACCAAAGCAATCCACTCAGGGCTGTCATTTCCTGAGCACCTTCAGAACTCTTTTCCATCCCCTGTTATTTCTATCAGATCATGTGATTTAAGAACTACTTTTACTTGCCACTTACATATATATTGAAAAGGCAAACTTTCCTTTCATAGTTTGCTAATTTTGGCAAAGTACATTAACAAAAATTAAGTAAGTGAAATTTTCTGTTCTATTGTTTTGAGAACAATTCTAGAAACTGTCCTTGTAAGAACAGCAAAGAGAGATAAAAAAAAAGATAATTCTCAACTGCTGCTTCAACCATTCTTTGCTTAACAATGTATCCAATTAAAAGACAAAACTCTCATTTCAGGTTTATATGTATCAATTGCTTAATTAGAAAGTAAATACTCCACCCCATATAATCTGGTGTCAAAAAACGTATAATAAAATTACTTTGATTTTGTTGCTGATAAGTTTGTGAATTTAAATCTCAACTTACAGTGATGAATTTATTTGCTTTGTGCTGACAAGACAGTATCTTGAAGTTTTGTTTTCCAACTCAGTTCTAAATCTGCAGTGTATCACAATCTCCTCATTATGCTTTGGATGTTATGCTACATAAATGGCATCTTCACAAAGATACATTCATTCTGGTATTCAAAGTGCCTACTTAAAATACTGCACGAACAGTTTTATTGAAAAAATATGTAGACAAGCCATTTATTATACACAGTGACTTGGAACAAATTCTTATAAGAAGCATAGCATGTCTTCCATTAAATGTATACATTTTATAAAAAGTTACTGAAAGTCTTCCTGAGGTTAAACAATAAATCTTTTAAATTTAATCACTGTGCTACCTCAAAGGTATTTTTTTCTTTAGGACACTCACTTAGGGCATACGGTCAGATTTCAGCCTACTTTAAACAACTAGGCAGTATTTTTAGTGCATTTTTCTGTTTGTTAAAAAGCTAGTTGTTGAGAATAAGTTGCTCAATTATCTTCGTCAATTACTTTTTGTTTTGTTTTGTAATTATTATCCTATTTTGGTTTTCCTTTAGAATTGTGAAATATCTTGAATCAGAAATTGCAGAGAATATATAAATGAGTAAGCATGCACTCTGCAATCAAACTAGATCTCGAAAGTGTTTTGTTGTAGTTTATACCTTGAATTCAAAGTGCCATTTTATACAAGGCACTTGAAAAATTTTCAAGCTCATCTATTTCATAATAGCACAAAATTTATTGTTGTTTTATTTGCAAGGAGATAGACCAGATCAAAGATCACTTTATTTCTTACAGTGTTGACTTTGATATTCTAACCTTGTCAGTTTATACAGATTAATGAAGACTCCGTACATGTAAAATTCACTATAATTTTTTTTCTGGCATGAGAGTCCAAACAAATAGTCAAACAGGTAACTACATATTCAAACACGTCAAGCAAAAATATACAATAGCTTGACAAAAAAGAAAAAAGAAGAAAAAAGAAACCCCTATACATGCCTTAACATTCTTAAACTCTGAGGACCAAATCAGATTCAAAAGAAACATTTCTGGTGGGCAGGGAAAGGGCTAAAAAGCTAAAGTATATAATAAGTAAATTCCCCATTGCTATCAAATATATGAGCAGCATGACATTTCAACACATGTTAAAGTTTTCTGAAAAAAGTTCTAGGATAATAGGATTGCAACTTTGGATTCTACAGATACCATTCTTGGGATTGGTATGGGAGAATCATCCTCTTCATGTATTAGTGGATTCAAATGAAAAAAATTCAGGCAGCTAGTTCCTTTCCAAGAAGCCTTAGAGATTGTTGCACATAAAAATATGAACCATATTTCTGATTCAAACTTTAATTAGAGAATTCTCTTTATTCCCTCTTCTGCATAAAATTATGTACCGGCACTCTGCTCTCCAGACAAGTAAAACTTCTTACCTGCTATCATTTGAGACACCCAAGACTCAGAACATATTATTTCGTATCTGAAAGTCCCAACAAAACTTCTCAGTACAAAAACAACAGAAAGTTAAATACAGAGAGACAGGGTATAAAACAGTGGTTACCAGGGGCTGGGGGTGAGGAGAGAAAATGGAGACAGAGAATTCAGAGGATGCAAAGTTGCAGATATGTAGAATTAACAAGTTGAGGGATCTGATGCACAACATGAGCACTGTAGGTATTAATATTTACTGTATTTGGCATTTTACTAAAAGAGTAGTTTGTGGGTACTATTTCCTCACACACATATCCAGAAAAAAAGTAACTGAGATTTTCAAAGGGAATGCTTCCAGTTTTTGCCCATTCAGTATGATATTGGCTGTGGGTTTGTCATAGATAACTCTTATTATTTTGATATACGTCCCATCAATACCTAATTTATTGAGAGTTTTTAGCATGAAGGGCTGTTGAATTTTGTCAAAGGCCTTTTCTGCATCTACTGAGATAATCATATGGTTTTTGTCATTGGTTCCGTTTATATGCTGGATTAAATTTATTGATTTGTGTATGTTGAACCAGCCTTGCATCCCAGGGATGAAGCCTACTTGATCATGGTGGACAAGCTTTTTGATGTGCTGCTGGATTCAGTTTGCCAGTATTTTATTGACGATTTTTGCATCAATCTTCATCAGGGATATGGGTCTGAAATTCTCTTTTTTGGTTGTGTCTCTCTCAGGCTTTGGTATCAGGATGATACTGGCCTCATAAAATGTGTTAGGGAGGATTCCCTCTTTTTCTATTGATTGGAATAGTTTCAGAAGGAATGGTACCAGCTCCTCCATGTACCTCTGGTAGAATTCTGCTGTGAATCCATCAGGTCCTGGACTTTTTTTTGTTGGTAAGCTATTAATTATTGCCTGAATTTCAGAGCCTGTTATTGATCTATTCAGAGATTCAACTTCTTCCTGGTTTAGTCTTGGGAGGGTATATGTGTCCAGGAATTTATCCGTTTCTTCTAGATTTTCTAGTTGATTTTGGTAGAGGTTTTTATAGTATTCTCTGATGGTAGTTTGCATTTCTGTGGGATCAGTGGTGATATCCTCTTTATCATTTTTTATTGCATCTATTTGATTCTTCCCTCTTCTTCTTTATTAGTCTTGCTAGTGGTCTATCAATTTTGTTGATCTTTTCAAAAATCCAGCTCCTGTATTCATTGATTTTTTGAAGACAGGGAAGCTCTCTATCACCACTCCTATTCGACATAGTGTTGGAAGTTCTGGCCAGGGCAATCAGGCAGGAGAAGGAAATAAAGGGTATTCACTTAGGAAAAGAAGAAATCACATTGTCCGTTTGCAGATGACGAGATGGTATATCTAGAAAACCCCATTGTCTCAGCCCAAAATCTCCTTAAGCTGATAAGCAACTTCAGCAAATTCTCAGGATACAAAATCAATGTACAAAAATCTCAAGCATTCTTATACACCAGTAACAAACAGAGAGCCAAATCATGAGTGAACTCCCATTCACAATTGCTTCAAAGAGAATAAAATACCTAGGAATCCAACTTACAGGGGATGTGAAGGACCTCTTCAAGGAGAACTAGAAACCACTGCTCAATGAAATAAGAGAATACAAACAAATGGAAGAACATTCCATGCCCATGGGTAGGAAGAATCAATATCGTGAAAATGGCCATAGTGCCCAAGGTAATTTATAGATTCAATGCCATCCCCATCAAGCTACCAGTGACTTTCTTCACAGAATTGGAAAAAACTACTTTAAAGTTCATGTGGAACCAAAAAAGAGCCCACATCACCAAGTCAATCCTAACGCAAAAGAATAAAGCTGGAGGCATCACGCTACCTGACTTCAAACTATGCTACAAGGCTACAGTAACCAAAACAGCATGGTACTGGTACCACAACAGGGACATAGATCAATGGATCCCAACAGAGGCCTCAGAAATAATGCCGCATATCTACAACTATCTGATCTTTGGCAAACCTGACAAAAACAAGCAATGGGGAAAGGATTCCCTATTTAATAAATGGTGCTGGGAAAACTGGCTAGCTATATGTAGAGAGCTGAAACTGGATCCCTTCCTTATACCTTATACAAAAATTAATTCAAGATGGATTAAAGATTTACATGTTAGACCTAAAACCATAAAAACCCTAGAAGAAAATCTAGGCAATACCATTCAGGACATAGGCATGGGCAAGGACTTCATGTCTAAAACACCAAAAGCAATGGCAACAAAAGCCAAAATTGACAAATGGGATCTAATTAAACTAAAGAGCTTCTGCACAGCAAAAGAAACTACCATCAGAGTGAACAGGCAACCTACAGAATGGGAGAAAATTTTTGCAGTCTACCCATCTGACAAAGGGCTAATATCCAGAATCTACAATGAACTCAAACAAATTTACAAGAAAAAAGCAACCCCATCAACAAGTGGGCGAAGGATATGAACAGACACTTCTCGAAAGAAGACATTTATGCAGCCAACAGACACATGAAAAAATGCTCATCATCACCAGCCATCAGAGAAATGCAAATCAAAACCACAATGAAATAGCATCTCACACCAGTTAGAATGGCGATCATTAAAAAGTCAGGAAACAACTGGTGCTGGAGAAGATGTGGAGCAATAGGAACACTTTTACACTGTTGGTGGGATTGTAAAGTAGTTCAACTATTGTGGAAGTCGGTGTGGCAATTCCTCAGGGATCTAGAACTAGAAATACCATTTGACCCAGCCATCCCATTCCTGAGTATATACCCAAAGGATTATAAATCATGCTGCTATAAAGACACATGCACACGTATGTTTATTGTGGCACTATTCACAATAGCAAAGACTTGGAACCAACTGAAATATCCAACAATGATAGACTGGATTAAGAAAATGTGGCACATATACACCATGGAATACTATGCAGCCATAAAAAATGATGAGGTCATGTCCTTTGTAGGGACATGGATGAAGCTGGAAACCATGATTCTCAGCAAACTATTTCAAGGACAAAAAACCAAACACCGCTTGTTCTCACTCATAGGTGAGAATTGAACAATGAGGACACATGGACACAGGAAGGGGAACATCACACACTGGGGTCTGTTGTCGGGTGGGGGGGCAGGGATAGCATTAAGACATATACCTAATGTTAAATGACGAGTTATTGGGTGCAGCACACCAACATGGCATATGTATACATACGTAACAAACCTGCATATTGTGCACATGTACCCGAAAACTTAAAGTATAAAAAAAAAAACGTAACTGAGATGATGAATATGTTAATTTGCTTGACTATTGAAACTATTTTACTATGTATATGTGTATCAAAACAACTTAAATATGCAATAAAAATGAATGAATATGACATTAACTTCTCATGTGCTGTCACTTTGGATCTAATCTTGCTACGGAATAACAAAAGGTATAGAGATATAATAATCACTCACCATCCTCTAGGTGTTATGGAATATGTTGGGGGAGTGGTGATAGAAAAATGGGTAATTCACAATTATTAACCTCAAGTTGCTTGAAGTTGATCCTATGTGCCCTGTAGCTAAATTTTCATTAATTCATGGGATAATCCCAACTGATACAAACATTATCAAGTTGCCAGTCGTGCCAGCCTAGAAGTGTTGGTCAAACTTTTGATTCTTGGCTGTATTCATTTGCAGGCTCCAGTTTCTGTTTTGTTTTTTATGTAAGTAAGTATATGGACGTTGGCCTCTCATTCTTTAAATTACCTTCTGTTATAAGCTTCTGTGTCGCCATGTTTGCTTGGCTTACTTATGCCTCTAAGGTCTGCCATTGCTATTCTTTCTAGGCTTCTCTCATCAGCTCTTAAATTCTGGTGCTTCTCAGGAGCTGGCCCTCCATCCTCTGCTCTTATGATCTATAATCTCTTAAGAGTTATTTAATTTGCAGCCATGTCTCCAGAAACACCTGTCATTTTATTCCTCTTGAATCTGTACCTATGTTTTCAACATTCCTTTTCTGCTAGAGACACACATGGGCCTCCCATGGTACTCACGATCTCCACATGCTCGTTATGGAACTCTTCCTCTTCTCTTCTCCCATGCTTCCTCTTCCAACTTACTCCTCTCCTGCTTTGCACAGGCAAGTTATGGGAATACGACACACCTGGTTATCAAAGCCAGACACTCCACCTTTTTTTTTTTATCTCCTGTCCATTCATCTCACCCCCTTCCTCCACTGTATCTGTTACATCGCCAAACCCACTTAATTTTACCTCTGATATAATTCTACTCTATCTAGCCTCATATTCCCTACCATAAACTTCTCTCACGTGGACTATATTATATTTTTTAAACTGGTCTTTTGCTCCTTTTCATTTTTATTCCTCTACAGTCCATCTTTTTGACATTGCTATGGCACTCAAATCTTCAGAATAAAACAAACTCTTTTCTGGAAATTTAGGCTCTTCAGGATTTAGAGACAGCAGCTATCATCCTTTGCTTGATATTCAGAATATCTGGGTAACTTTTTAAAAACACAGGCTCACAGGCCACTCATCTGAAATTCTGATTTAATTGGCCTGGAATAGGGTCTAGGCATAAGTAAGTATTTCTTAAACAAAAAACCAAGGGATGGAAATATGCAGTAAGGGTATATGTAACAAACCTGCATGTTCTTCACATGTATCCCAGAACTTAAAGCATTAAAAAAAGTTGTATTCATCGAAGAATAATTGTTCCCAGAGGCAGTGGGTAGGTGAGGAGTGAAGGAATGGGGAATTACTGGTCCAAAGTTACAAAGTTTCAGCTAGACAAGAGGAATAAATTTTGAGATCTACTGCAAAGCAGGATGACTGTAATCAATAATAATATGTTGTATATTTCAAAATAACTAAGAGTAGTTTCAAATGTATCACCACAAAAACATCAACGAAGTGAAGTGATGGATATGTTAATTAGCTCCATTTAATCACTCTAAATTGTAGACATATCAAAACATCACATTGTACTATATAAATATAATTATGAAAAAAAAATCAGACCTGATGTTTGAAATGATAATTATTTTTATAACCTCATTTCAGATTTAACAATGTCATATTATATCTTAGTATGTATCCATATTACCCAAATGGGAACTACATGTCTCTATAAAGTTACCCAGGTGTGATATCCAAGATATTCAGTCAAGAGGGAGTGTATAACTGTTACTTTTAGTCTTCATTCATGTTAGTACTGCCCAGCCACAGTTTGTACAATAGTTTTCCCACTTTACAATTTTAAAAACCTATCATTCTTGATTTTATTAACTTGCCATTCTATCAAATTTAAACATGCTTTTATTTTTTAAAAGACCATGTCCAAGTGGCAATTCTATCTGTATTTCCCTCAAAAAAGCATCAGTTGAAGAAATCTGAGAAATTCAACCAGCTCTGAACTCATCACTATTTCAATGTCTGTTATTTATTTATTATTATTATTTTTTTGAGGTGGATTCTCACTTTGTTGTCCAGGCTGGAGTACAGTGGTGCGATATCAGCTCACTGCAACTTCTGCCTCCTGGGCTTAAGTGATTCTCCTTCCTTAGCTTCCTGAGTAGCTGGTATTCCAGGTGCCCCCAACCATGCCCAGCTAATTTTTGTACTTTTAGTAGAGACGGGATTTCACCGTGTTGGCCAGGCTGGTCTCGTACTCCTGAGCTCAGGTGATCCACCCGCCTCAGCCTCCCAAAGTGCTGGGAGTAGAGGTGTGAGCCACTGGCCCAGCCCCAAGGCATTTTTTTAAACCAGGACTTCTGTATAATGAAACTTTTCTCGATATCTTTTTAACCACATCCTCTTACTTATTACATCCATTCCAACTACCTGTCTTCATCTCATCACACTGAAGTACTCAAACTGTCCACAGGCTGCAGAATGAATTAACTAGGACTTTATATCATTTTTCAAATCATGGAATTACACAATCTTTTGAGTATGGAATTGGAAGGCCTTTATAGTTCATTCAGTAGAAAACTGGAACATTTTTGAAAGGTGATCTGCTTGACACCTTTCAAAGAGTACAAAACCTTGTGAAGTAGCAGATGCAATGATTGCCAATATACTTTATGAAATGAATTTCAGAGTTTGAGATTAAATTGGCTTTTCTGAAATATGTAAGTCTGGAAAAACACAACATTTCTAATCTTGCTTTGGAAAGCCTTTAAGTAAAAATCAATTTCTAATCTTCTTTGAAATAAACATGGAATATCCTAAGGTTTTATTCATGTTTCATGAATTTCGCAGCATTCATCACATTTTAAAGTTATTTTTGATGCTTTGCATTGTATTAAAATCTCTCTTGGAATGAGAGGCCTGAAAAACAATCGTAATATACTGTTGTTGTCTAACAATATATCAAGTTTTTAATGACTCTTACAATGCAATATTTTTATCATTCTTGCAGTTTATCCACACGTATTTAATATTACTAGCAGAAATTTAGATTTTAGTAAATTAATTCTGATCTTTGTAAAATAAAACTATATCTATATCTATTAATTCTTTAGTCCATGAATCCATCTAACAATTATTATTGAACAAGTTCTAGGAGATAAGTACTATATAGTGGCTAAGAATTCTGAAAAATCATCTTATACCTATTATACAGAAGCAGAGCAAGACAAATGAACCAAAACTTACATAACACTGTGAATGTGTTTCAAGTTTAAAGATCTTAAAAAATACCTTTCATAAAACTAAAGATAAAACTTGATACTTGTTTCTACTACATTTGGTTTTATATACTTAGGCATATTATTTTTGAGTCTGGTATTAAATAAGCCAACGTATGTTTGCAGTCTATATCTTTATTCGTGCCTTTGATTAAAATATTGAATAAGCAAGATCTAAAGAAAAGTAACATACTGAATATGCGACTAGAAACCTCTCTCCAAGTGACCAGGCTGGGCAAAATGCTGAAATCCCATCTCTACCAAAAAATAAGAGGTGGTGGTGCACCCCTGTAGCCCGAGACAGGAGGCTCACTCGAGCTCAGAAGGTAGGGGCTACAGTGAGCTATGACTGCCACTGCACTCAGCCTGACTGACAAAGTGAGACACTGTCTCACAAAAAAGGGAAGAAAACCTGTCTCTGAGATGAAAAAGGAGTAAGAGGGTATTTAAGGCACACGTCCCCAGTGAGGCAGTCTAAATCAATATGAGCTTGAAATCCTTCCTAAACAATATTTAGTTCACTTATATTGTTCTGTTCTACAAAATCAAAGTATTCCTCTTAGAAACAATATTTACCAAATTTTCCTTTAGTATACCAATTGTGGTACAATTATGCCACTTCTGTTTAATCCTGCCTAGTAGTCCATGTTATCTGGTATAGTGTTCAAATGTGCAGGCTTTGAGCCACACCATACGGGCACAAAAATTTCTTCTGCCACTTAAAATTGGGTGACTTACTTCACCTCTGCATGCCTCAGTATGACACTAGTTGCTACCTCCTATAGTTGTGAGGATAAAATGTGTGTATACAGGCAAAGCACTTAGTATTTAAATACAACTTAATTATAGTCGTAATTATTACTATTACTATGATTATGGTTATTATTTGATTAGCTCCCTCGATGAAAACAAAGCATAGGGAGTTGAATTAGAAAAGATTAGAATGGTGTTTAAGTTGGGTCCTGTGAAGCAAAGAGAAGAGTCATGACAATTCCTTTGGCAAGAGAAGCCTCAAAATAGAATCTGGGTTTCAAAATCTTCCTCCAAAGTAGAGAGATATGAAAGCTGGAAATGACATAAAGCTGTTTAGGTAGTCAAGTGGATTTTCTTCTAAATCCATAGCTTTCTTCTAAATCTATAACAACCAGATGAATTAACCCTTTTCTTTGCTCAGGTACCTATTCTCAAAGTTAAGGCATTCTGGATGCAGATTCCTTTGAGTTTTGTGATGATCATGATGGTCTTCATGCAGTCTTTCCCCCAGGTTGACACGTGGTTATTTCACTTAAACAGATTAAAATCAATACCTGGAAATACAAAGAAATGTATTTTTTAATTTCTCAAAAACTAATATTCACCAGTATGGAATGAATAATTTCATGCCTAGTTCTCCGTGTACTTGCTCTTTTAAGTAATATAGCTTGGTTTGCTTTCTTTTTCTTTTCTATCTACAATCAAATTCAAACTGCTATCACTGGGTCATACATAATCAATCAAATAAACTAAAAAGCTACTGAAAGAATTTTCCATCACTAAGCTGCCTTTTGGCAGCTGTATAATTGGTCTGCTTTACTAGACAGTCAAGTGCATGCAAATGCGTTAGTGCTCATGACTTGCTTCCAGGCCAACCCCAGGCTCACACTGCCAATTTTTTTTGTCATTGTAGGTAGGTGACTTTATGTATTTTTGGATTTTTATTGTATAATAATAGGGACAAGAAAAATAAATGTTCACCTAGGCGTCAAAGATAATTGTTAAGCCACTATTTTAAGTGATAGTTAACTATGGGACTCTATTGTTTTGTGAGGAATATAGAAAAATGTTTTGAATAATTACTCTTTCTGGGACACTTTGAGGGGTCAAATGTATTCTGTTCTTAAGTATCAGTTAAAACGTCTTTTGCATTCTCTCTGATCTGAGTGTTTTGATGTTGTGTGCAATGAACCAAAACATTGCATTACAAAAAGAAATCTTTATACAGTTGACAACTTGTAGGTCTCTGAGGAATCTATTCAATTAGTGTCATGTCCTGGTTCCCTATAGTATCAAAATTCACAGAGAATTGAAATGTCTTAGAAGTTGTGTCTAATAAACCAAGAAAAGCATCATGAAATTTTTTCCTTAAAATGAAAGATAGAAAAAAATGTGTTTCTGCATAACTCATGTAAAAACAGTAGCCTAGAATCTGGCACTTAGTTGTTCATCACTGAAATGTGTTATCTGGGTCTGCTAACTTGACGTTATATAGCTATAATTAAAATCAAACCTACCTTGACTTTGACTCATGCTGCCTATTTTTTTTCTCAATGGAATCTGAGAAAATCCTATTTCTTGGGGAGGAAAGGACATCAATTTGATATTATAGATTGGAATCCAGCATTGGGATCAGGTGGAATAGGATAGATGCTCAGTGTGGATGGGAATGAGTAGAATCTTCTGGGTGAATGTCAACTGCTATCCATGGAAGGCAAAGAAAATGAAGACTAGACCAGAAGCCATATTGAACTTTATAAAGGCCTTTTCTGCATATATTGAGATAATCATGCGGTTTTTGGGTTTAGTCCAGTTTATGTGGTGAATCACTTTTATTGATTTGTGTATGTTGAGCTAGACTTGCACCCTGGGGATGAAGCCTACTTGATCATGGTGGATAAGCTATTTGATGTGTGTCTGGATTTGGTTTGCCAGTATTTTGTTGAGGATTTTTGCATTGATGTTCATCAAGGATATTGGCCTGAAGTTTTCTTTTTCTGTTGTGTCTTTGCCAGGATTTGGTATCAGGATAATGGTGGCCTCATAGAATGAGTTAGGGAGGAGTCCCTCCTCCTCAGTTTCTTGGAATACTTTAAGTAGGAATTGTTCCAGCTCTTCTTTATACCTCTGGTAGAATTTAGCTGTGAATCCTTCTGGTCCTGATCTTTTTTTGGTTGGTAGGACTCTCAGTAAAGTAGGTATTAAAGGAATATACCTCAAAACAATAAGAGCCATACATGCAAACCCAGAGCCAATATCATATGGAATCGGCAATAACTGGAAGCATTCCCCTTGAAAAACAGCACAAGACAAGGTTGTCCTCTCTCACTATCCCTATTCAGCATAGCATTGGAAGTCCTGGCCAGGGCAATCAGGCAAGAGAAAGAAATAAAGCATATTCAAATAGAAAGAGAAATCAAACTATCTTTGTTTTTAGACATGATCCTATATCTAGAAAACCCCATCATTTCTACCCAAAAGCCTCTTAAGCTGATAAGCAAATTCATCAAAGTCTCAGGATACAAAATCAATGTGCAAAAATTACCAGCATTTCTGTATGCTAACAACAGGCAAGCCGAGAGCCAAATCAGGAATGAACTCCCCTTCACAATTGCTACAAAATGAATAAAATAGCTAGGAGTACAGCTAACAAGGGAAGTGAAGGACATCTCCAAAGATAACTACAAACCACTGCTCAAAGTAGAGAAGACACAAACAAATGGAAAACATTCCACGCTCATGAATAGGAAGAATCAATATCATTAAAAAGGCCATACTGCCCAAAGCAATTTACAGATTCAATGCATCCTATTAAACTACCATAGATATTCTGTACATAATTAGAAAAAAAAACTATTTTAAAATTTATATGGACCCAAAACAGAGCCTGAATGGCCAAGGCAACCCTCAGCAAAAAGGACAAGGCCGAAAGTTATCACACTGCCCGATTTCAAACTATACAACAGGGCTACAGTAACCAAAACAGCATGGTACTGGTACAAGAACAGACAGATAGACCAATGGAACAGGATAGAGAACCCAGAAATAATGCTGCACACCTACAAAAATCTGATCTTTGACAAACCTGACAAAAACAAGCAATGGGGAAATGATTCCCTATTTAATAAATGATGCTGGGATAACTGGCTGGCATTAGTTGAAAAAACTGGAACTGGACCCCTTCTTTACACCATATACAAAATCAATTCAAGATGGAATAAGACTTAAATGTGAAATGCCAAACTATAAAAACCCTAGAAGAAAACCTAGGCAATATTATTCAGGACACAGACACTGACAAAGATTTCATGACCAAGATGCCAAAAGCAATTACAAAAAAAGCAAAAGTTGACAAATAGACCCCAATTAAACTAAAGCGTTTCTTCACAGCGCGTGCACACGCACACACACACACACCCACACACACACGAAAAAACAACTATCAACAGAGTAAACAACCTACAGAAAGGGAGAAAATTTTTGCCATCAATCCGTCTAGCAAATGTCTAATATCCAGCATCTATAAAGAACTCAAACAAATTTACAAGAAAAGGCAAATAACCTCATTAAAAAGTGGGCAAAGGACATGAATAGACACTTCTCAAAAGAAGACATACATGTGGCCAAAAACATATGCAAAAAAACTCATCAGTCATCATTAGAGAAATGCAAATCAAAACCACAATGAGATACCATTTAACACCAGTCAGAATGGCAATTATTAAAAGTCAAAAATAACAGATGCTAGTGAGGTTGTGGAGAAAAGGGAACTCTTTCACACTGTTGTTGGAAGTGTAAATTAATTCAACCATTGTGGATGACGGTGTGGCGATTATTCGAAGACATAAAGCCAAAAATACCATTCAACCTAGCAATCCCATTACTGAGTAATTCCCAAAGGAATATAAATTATTCTATTATAAAGATACATGCACAAGTATATCATTGCAGCACTATTCACAACAAAGACACAGAATTAACTTAAACACCCATCAGTGATAGACTGGATGAAGAAAATGTCACACATATACACCAAGAAATATTATGCAGCTGTAAAAACAAACCAGATCATGTCCTTTGTAAGGACGTGGATGAAGTTGGAGGCCATTATCCTTATCAAACTAATGCAGGAACAGAAAACCAAACACCGTATGTTCTCACTTATAAGTGGGAGCTAAATGATGAGAACACATGGACACATGGGGTGAGGAACAGCACACACTAGGATCTGCTGGTGGGGGGCAGGAGGAGGGAGAGCATCAGGAAAAATAGCTAATGCAAGCTGAGCTTAATACCTAGGTGATGGGATGATCTGTGCAGCAAATCCCCATGACACACATGTACCTATGTAATAAACCTGCACATCTGCACATGTACCCTTAAAATAAAAGTTGGAAATAAAAAAATCCATATAAAAAAAGAAAATGAAGAGTAGAGAAGTTGGCTCTACTACCAACATCAAATAATGAACAAAGTTCTATGAATGACATTAAAATCTTACCAAAAAAGTAGTTGGGGAGTTAAATATAGGCAGAAAATAAAGAGCAAGGAGCAAGTAGCAGGAGGAAGCAACCCAGGAATATTTTGTTTTTAGCTCCTCAAGCTCACTTTAGTTGGTTATTGTCACTATATTGTATAGCTTTTTGGTTATTGATTGTGTAATATTTGGTTGAAAGGTTTGGCATAAAGGTGCAGTTTTTACGTAGACAGCTTCCTTCCCAGGCTGCAATGACTGCACATCTGCTCCCACCTGCTTGATACTGGCCTCTGCTCTTGGAGAATATAGAGCGACGGATGGCTGCTTATGGCGCCATCGATGCCCCAATGGCTTGAATGATTTCTGACTCTACCTAGACCCACAGTCTGACTCCTTCAAATCTTTTGATTTTTTTTTTCCTTTCTATGCCTATGTTCTTCTAGTTTTTCTTATTTACTGCCTATTAGATAGACTTCTTTGTCTCAACTTCCATTTCTGGCATGATGTCAATTCCTGGTTGCCTACTTGCCTTGTGTGCAGGTGTATCTTGATCTCTACTCTGTTATTGGTCCTGACTCTGCCCTATTCAAGTGGTCACAATTTATCAACAGCCTCACACTACACTCTTCATTCAGTTAATGGGCCCACTATTTGCCAAATTTTGTTTTTATCTTATAATCCTAGAAAGTAAATAATTAAACAGCAAGCATAAAATACATTTTCTCCTTTAATCAGAATTTGGTACCTGGAGACTATAATAATGACTGTCATCCTGGCAAGCAAATTGATGATTTTTGCTGGTGGGAGAGTTCTTATTTTGGAAATACTTTTGGCAAGAGATGCCTGATTTTCTAGCCTTGTCAATAGGAAACAGCCATGCATTTCAAAGATTTATGAGGCATGATTATCGGAAGACAAATGACTATATTTTATACCAAAAGTTATTCCTCCTGTGTATGTGATGTGACTCCATATGTGTTCTGGAGAACTTCATATTTTAATCTGTGCCAGGTGTATCCTCACGGCGTAAGAAAAGGCCTAGAGAGTTAAGTTCGTCGTCTTGGACCCATTTTTGTTTGTTCTTTGTCTCATGATTAATTGTTTCCTTTGAATAATTAGTAAAACTTACATTGGATAAGCTTTCTGATTCTCATGATACTGAATGCACAATCTAATCCTTTTTGCATTACTATTTACTCAATATCGTTTTGCTGTTATTAATCAATGTCCACAGTTCTAAGGCTGAAATCTACTAAAATCTCCAGGAGTAAGATCGTTTCATTATAAAGTCCTGTCATGAGAAAATAAATCATTGTGAATATATGAAAGAACTTATTTGAGCACTGCAAGGCAGATCATGGCTTTTACTTGAAGTTATTTATTTTTAATATATAACTTCTGTAATCTCTCTCAGAAATATTCATCAAGAAAAACTACCAATTATGTTAGTGCCATTTCTAAAAAGCTACCTTTTCTTTTTCTAGAAATATGGGAAAGTTGTAAAAAATTATATTTCCTCAAAATTTTAGGTAAATATAATTGCATAATACAACCTATGGCAAATATTTAAATCTTTATTAATCCAAAGGAAAATAAATTGGCTTTGTCTAATAATTACTAAATATCTACTAAATACTAAGACATGTGCTATGATTAACATGTGTTAATTAAATCTCATATGCCCCACCATTTTTTTCAGGTAGCAATTATTATTTATAGGTGAGAAAACAGATTTGAGAAGTTAAGGAGTAGGTAGTCCCTGGATTATATTCACAAAATGACAGAGGACAAGTTAAATCAGAGCTAGTTTAATGAATGCCCATCCTGTCTTTCCTACAGCATGCTATGTAATGTAACACTGATCTAAGCACACATTAGTATACGGTAAATTGGGAAAAGAGTTGCTCTGGATTCTGTACAATTATTAGAACATTTAATAATAATTTTATAGGAACTATTGATTTTTAGTTTAAAATTCAAAACAATTGATAGCAATTCATCTTTTAATATTTTAAATACATTTAGTTATATCTCTGTTTGTAACTGAATCAAACATTGTCAAATTAATTCCAACAAAACTACATTATTTATCATTTGATATAAATTATTAATTGTAATTTATTGATTGTGTGGTTATACATGTATTGGATTTGTCTTATAATTGCATAAGAACTGTAAACATGAAAAGTTTGATAGAGATTTATGAAAGAGTTTAAATCAACAGTAGGAGCTGAGACTTTTTTTTTTGAAAAGGTGAATACCTTGGACATTTTCAGAAACAGAGACTAAAATTCCTTGTGCTTTGACAATTATGGTGGCCAAAGCTAAGAGATTACAGTTTGGCAGGGAACAGAATGCTCATGCATTTTGGATCTCATGGTGGTTGTTTCTCAATGCAAATCAACAATCTTTTAATTAAGTTATCTTTCCCAAATTTGTATATATTTTCAGTAGTGCCAGTTTCTTAGAGCCTGATTAGTTCTGGGCCCTCGTTTAAAAAGTGAAAGATGAGATAATAGAAAATAATCCCCAAATATTGTTGTTACTAGCCCACCTTCAACTCCATATTAAATTTTATACAAAAAGCTAAAAATTTCTAGGTTTTTAAAATGAGAAATTGAGGCACAAAATGCTTACTTCATCAAAATGGGGACATATATCATACATGAATGGGGAAAGATGGAAGGGAGACAGGAAGCACAGGTAGAAAGAGAAATGCATCCTACAATTTGACTTGAATTTAGGCATTGGGATAAGGATGTTTAGGCATTCGAGTTAAACAGTCAGCTACCTGCTTTCAGTATTTCTTCCAAGTCTGGTTTTGCTTTACGTGGATATTTGTTTTTCTAATAGAATGAATTAGTTTGAGAGAAACTACCACCGCTCAAAATTGAGGTATCATTTTAGCTATCATTAACAGCTAAGAAAGTAGTGGTATTCTAAAATTCCTGCATTTTTAACTCAATGTAATATCATGATGTTTCAGAGAGGTGGGTACTGGGATTATGCCCATTTTACTGATGGAGAAGTAGAGAAATAGAAAGATGATGTAATTTAAACAGACTGTAGGGATAAATTCAAACCGGTGTGCAGCTCCTCAGTCACTATATTGTATAGTCTTTTCCTGACCTGGCAAATCACTTTTGGCAGTCAATGGTTTGGCTTTTGTTTTGTTTTGTTTTTGAGACAGTCTCGCTCTGTCGCCCAGACTGGAGTGCAGGGGCGCGATCTGGGCTCACTGCAAGCTCTGCCTCCCGGGTTCCCGCCATTCTCCTGCCTCAGCCTCCTGAGTAGCTGGAGCTACAGGCGCCGCCACCGCGCCTGGCTAGTTTTTTGTATTTTTTTTTTAGTAGAAACGGGGTTTCACCGTGTTGGCCAGGATGGTCTCGATCTCCTGACTTCTTGATCGGCCCAGCTCAGCCTCCCAAAGTGCTGGAATTAATGGTTTGGCTATTTGAAAGCCTCACTAGCGAACATATTTATGGACGATTTAGTTTAAGACATGGAATCTACAATGGTTGCTATTAAAGAGTATTGATTGTCTGTTGGGCGTGTCACAGCTAACTGCTATTCAGTAACTAAAGCTGGTATGTGATGCCAAGGATTGAGCACAGAATGCATGCCTGCTGGTCACTGTGATCTCTTTATAATACTATTCTAAGGACTGTGCATCACTATTTCATAATCTATAGGCTCAATATTTGATGAGATATTGTATCTCTATTGAACTTATTTTGCAATTAAAATTTTTTAAATAAATGGGTTATTATTTTAAGGTTTATGCCATATAGGTTGAAAATGTTACAGTAATCCTCATGATTTTATGAGTAAAACTGAGGACTGTTTAAAGTGGAATGACTGGGAATATGTACACACTGAGGCAGCCTTACGCTCAATATCTCACAAATCAGTTGGTAGAATTAACTTTTAACATGGTTAAAGTTTTGACTAAACCTACATCCTTATTATGATTAAAAATGGGCTATGTATGAAGTGCAGTTTATGTAAAGAAATCTAATCATATTTTATTTTCCTCATAGGAATATTTTATTTTACTTTGATTTGATTTCTATTTATAATTGATTTGTATCAAATAGTGCTGCTTAAAATGATTATCATATTAATTAATATAAATAAAGTATCCCAATCATAAATTAATTCTATTTTCCTTTGGTAGATATTTCAAAGCATTTTGTCATTATTTATGACAGATACACAGATGTACATATACCTTCTTAATCTGTTAATTTTCCTTGTGGAGCCATCAGATTAAGCTTCTTTCTACTGAATTTCTAATTTGTGGTAGGTAGCCAGATGTAACTCTTTCAGTTGATTTAGTAGCAGGAGATAGATTCACCCACACTCCTTCTGCTAACATTATGGTGGTATAGTGAGAAGAGAGCTTACAAAAAGAAGCATGCATAGTATTATGATCAGATACCTGAAAAATATTATAATGCCAGTGAAAAACTCAATGACGCTTCAGTATCCTTATATTCGTTTCCAAATTCAAGTACCTTTTATTCCTTCACACAAGTGTCATATCACAGCTATGCTTTCACAAAACCAATAGCTGGCAAACATCTACCTCTGTGAGTAAACTGAGTAGTTCCATCTATAATCAGTTATTTCTATATCAGCTGCTTGGTTGTTAAAATTATTTAGCTGTTGTTGAAAGATTATGATCCTTGTTCCGTTAGATAAGTTGATACATATGTAAAATATTTTGACCAGTGCCAGGATATAGTAAGCAATATAGAATGTGATGTGTTATATTTTATTCTCAAATTAAAGCTTGGCTGTTTTGGTAGATTTTAAGATGAGACAATACATCTAACTTTCTAGATTTAAAATATCATACACACACTAACACATATTATTTAAAATATATCTTTTAATTTCATCCAGCAACCCTAATAGTGGGTATATCCCCAAAGGAAAAGAAATCATTATACCAAAAATACACCTGTACTTGTATGTTTATTGTAGCACTTTGCACAATAGCAAAGATATAAAATCAACCTGTATCCATTAATGGATGAATGGATAAAGAAAATGTGGTATACTTACACAATGAAATATTACTTCTATTAGTCCATTTTCACACCGCTGATAAAGACATACCTGAGACTGGGCAATTTACAAGAGAAAGAGTTTTATTGGACTTACAGTTCCATAAGGCTGAAGAGGCCTCACAATTATAGCGGAAGGTGAAAGGCACGTCTTACATGGTTACAGATAAGAGAGATTTTATATGGAAACTCCCCTTTTTAAAACCATCAGATCTCATGAGATTTATTAGTGATTATGAGAACAGCATGGGAAAGACCCGCCCCCATGATTCAATTACCTCCTACCGGGTCCCTCCTACGACACATGGGAACTCAAGATGAGATTTGTGTGGGGGCACAGCCAAACCATTTAATTCTGCCCCAACCCCTTCCAAATCTCATGTCGTCACGTTTCAAAACGAATCATGCGCTCTCAAAAATCCCCCAAAGCCTCAACTCATTTCAGCACCAACTCAAAAGCCCACAGTCCAAAGTGTCATTCAAGACAAGGCAAGTCCCTTCTGCCTAAGAGCCTGTAAAGTCAAAAGCAAGTTTGTTACTTCCTAAATATAATGTGGGTATGGGTATTGGGTAAATATAGCTATACCAAATGGGAAAAATTGGCCAAAACAAAGGGGCTATAGGCCCTGAGCAAGTCCAAAATCCAGCAGGGCAGTCAAGTCTTAATAGCTCCAAAATGATCTCTTTTGACTCCATGTCTCAATTCGAGGTCATGCCAATGAAAGGGATGGGTTTCCATGGTCTTGGGCAGCTCTGCCCCTGTGGCTTTGCAGGGCATAGCCCCCCTCCTGGCTGCTTTCATGGGCTGGCATTGAGCATCTGTGGCTTTTCCAGGTGCATGGTGTAAGCTCTCAGAGGATCTACCATTCTGGGGTCTGGAAGATGCGGGCCCTCTTCTCACAGCTCCACTAGGTGGTGCCCAGTAGGGACTCTCTGTGGGGGATTAGACCCCACATTTCCCTTCTGCACTGCCCTAGCAGACATTCTCCATGAGGGCCCCGCCCCTACAGAAAACTTCTACCTGGGCATTCAGGCATTTCTATATATCCTCTGAAACCTAGCAGAGGTTCCCAAATCTCAATTCTTGCCTTCTGTGCACCTGCAGGCTCAACGCCATGTGGAAGCTGCCAAGGCTTGGGGCTTCCACCCTCTGAAGCCACAGCCCAAGCTGTACCTTGGCCTTCTTAGTCACAGCTGGAGTGGCTAGGACACAGGGCACCAAGTCCCTAGACTGCACACAGCAGAGGGTCCCTGGGCCCAGCCCACGAAGCCATATTTTCCTCCTAAACCTCAGGGCCTGTGATGGGAGGTGCTGCTGCAAAAGTCTCTGACATGCCCTGGAGACATTTTACCCACTGTCTTGGTGGTTAACATTCAGCTCCTCTTTACTTATGCAAATTTCTGCAACTGGCTTGAATTTCTCCTCAGAAAATGAGATTTTCTTTTGTATTGCATTGTCAAGCTGCAAATTTTCCAAACTTTTATGCTCTGTTTCCCTTTTAAAACTGAATGCTTTTAACAGCACCCAAGTCACCAAGCAGCACCTCTTTGCTGCTTAGAAGTTTTTTCAGACAGATACCCTAAATCATTGCTCTCTAGTTCAAAATTCTACAAATCTCTAGGGCAGGGGCAAAATGACTCCAGTCTCTTTATTAAAACATAACAGGGGCCACCTTTGCTCCAGTTCCCAAGAAGTTTCTCATCTCCATCTGAGACCACCTCAACCTGGATTTCATTGTCCATATCATTATTAGCATTTTGGTCAAAGCCATTCAACAAATCTCTAGGGAGTTCTGAACTTTCCCACATTTTCCTGTCTTTCCCTCAGCCTTCCAAACTGTTCCAACCTCTGACTGTTACCCAGTTCCAAAGTTGCTTCCACATTTTTGGCTATCTTTTCTGGAGAGCCCCACTCTACTAGTACCAATTTACTGTATTAGTCTGTTTTCATGCTGCTGAAAGACATACCTGAGACTGGGCAATTTACTAAAGAAAGAGATTTATTGGAGTTACAGTTCTACATGGCTGGAGAGGCCTCACAATTATAGGTGAAGGTGAAAGGCACGTCTCACATGGTGGCAGAAAAGAGAAGAGAACTTGTGCAGGGAAACTCCCCTTTTTAAAACCATCAGATCTCATGAGGCTTATTAGTGATCATGAGAACAGTATGGGAAAGACCTGTCCCCATGATTCAATTACCTCCTACAGGGTGTCTCCCACAACATATGGGAATTCAAGATGAGATTTGGGTTAGGACACAGCCAAACCATGTTATTACTCAATGATAAAACATGGAATCATGTCTTTTGTAGCAACATGGATTGAATTGGAGGCCATTATCTTAAGTGAAAGAAGTCAGAAACAGAGACAAATACCACATGTTCTCAGTTATAAATGAGAGCCAAATAATGTGTCCACATGAACATAGAGTGTGGAATAATAGACATTGGAGACTCAGGTGGGTGAAGTGGTGCTAGAAGCCAATGATGAGAAATTACTTACACAACCTACATTACTCAAGTGCTGAATACCCTAATAGCCCTGATGTCACACTGTGCAATATATCCCTGTAACAAAATTATACAAGTATTTCATACATTTATAGAAATGAAAAAGTAACAAAAGTAATATACATGAATTTATTTTGGATTTCAATGATTGTTTTCATTCATTTTTAAAACACTGCTTCTTAGGAAAATATGATTATGAATTTATTCCTTATGCCAGAAATAACTAACTCATGGGTATCATCTTACATAAATTTCATAAAACATAATTGTCTACTTTAAGTATAGCTACTTTTCTTACACATACAGTACACTTTGTGAGGGTGTTTGCCTTGTGAACCTATGAAGTAATTCTGAAAACTTTGTATAATTAAAACTTTCTAGATGCCTACTTTAAAAAGAATACTATAAATATTTTATATAACATTTCCCCCTTTCTAGCAATGAATTTCACACACAGAGATATGATTGGAAGAATGCATGGGTAAGCATGAGCATCGGGACTGTACACACTGTAATGGATACGTAGGGATTTATAAATAACCATGTGGGAGCTCTGAATAGAGATGAATTGAAAAAAAATCCTGCTTTGTGCTAGCCAACATGAACTACGGCCCAAACAACTAAAAGAAAGACTATATTTATAGTTTGCTGACCCCAAACTGATATATAACAGAAAATTACTGCTAAACATGATGTCAGCAGAAGCTACCTCTAATTATTTTCCATTGCTTTTTGCTGAAAAATGTCTGTTCTCTCAGATTAAAAACTTAACCCTCAAAATTGTTTTAAAAATCCAGTCCCAATAAATTTTGATTATTACCTGCTAAAGTTTATTTAACTGTTAAGATAAACAAAAAGAGAACTCTAACATGGCATTTCATCGCTCATCTTTATTTTTAAAATGGTTATCTTGCAGTCATCAGATATTTTTTATCATTATTATACTTTAAGTTTTAGGGTACATGTGCACAATGTGCAGGTTTGTTACATATGCATCCATGTGCCATGTTGGTGTGCTGCACCCATTAACTCGTCATTTAGCATTAGGTATATCTCCTAATGCTGTCCCTCCCCCCTCCCCCCACCCCACAACAGTCCCTGGAGTGTGATGTTCCCCTTCCTGTGTCCATGCGTTCTCATTGTTCAACTCCCACCTAGGAGTGAGAACATGCAGTGTTTGGTTTTTTGTCCTTGCGATAGTTTACTGAGAATGATGGTTTCCAGTTTCATCCATGTCCCTACAAAGGACATGAACTCATCATTTTTTATGGCTGCATAGTATTCCATGGTGTATATGTGCCACATTTTCTTAATCCAGTCTATCTTTGTTGGACATTTGGGTTGGTTCCAACTCTTTGCTATTGTGAAAAGTGCCGCAATAAACATATGTGTGCATATGTCTTTATAGCAGCATGATTTATAGACCTTTGGGTATATATCCAGTAATGGGATGGCTGGGTCAAATGGTATTTCTAGTTCTAGATCCCTGAGGAATCACCACAATGACTTCCACAATGGTTGAACTAGTTGACAGTCCCACCAACAGTGTAAAAGTGTTCCTATTTCTCCACATCCTCTCCAGCACCTGTTGTTTCCTGACATTTTAATGATGGCCATTCTAACTGGTGTGAGATGGTATCTCATTGTGGTTTTGATTTGCATTTCTCTGATGGCCAGTGATGATGAACATTTTTTCATGTGTTTTTTGGCTGCATAAATGTCTTCTTTTGAGAAGTGTCTGTTCATGTCCTTTGCCCACTTTTTGATGGGGTTGTTTGTCTTTCTCTTGTAAATTTGTTTGAGTTCATTGTAGATTCCGGATATTAGCCTTTTGTCAGATGAGTAGGTTGTGAAAATTTTCTCCCATTCTGTAGGTTGCCTGTTCACTCTGATGGTAGTTTCTTTTGCTGTGCAAAAGCTCTTTAGTTTAATTAGATCTCATTTGTCAACTTTGGCTTTTGTTGCCATTGCTTTTGGTGTTTTAGACATGAATTCCTTGCTCATGCCTATGTCCTGAATGGTATTGCCTAGGTTTTCTTCTAGGGTTTTTATGGTTTTAGGTCTAACATATAAGTCTTTAATCCATCTTGAATTAATTTTTGTATAAGGTGTAAGGAAGGGGTCCAGTTTCAGCTTTCTACATATGGCTAGCCAGTTTTCCCAGCACCATTTATTGAATAGGGAATCCTTTCCCCATTTCTTGTTTTTGTCAGGTTTGCCAAAGATCAGATGGTTGTAGATACGTGGCATTATTTCTGAGGGCTCTGTTCTGATCCATTGATCTATGTCTCTGTTGTGGTACCAGTACCATGCTGTTTTGGTTACTGTAGCCTTGTAGTATAGTTTGAAGTCAGGTAGCATGATGCCTCCAGCTTTGTTCTTTTGGCTTAGGATTGACTTGGTGATGCGGGCTCTTTTTTGGTTCCATATGAGCTTTAAAGTAGTTTTTTCCAATTCTGTGAAGAAAGTCATTGGTAGCTTGATGGGGATGGCATTGAATCTATAAATTACCTTGGGCAGTATGGCCATTTTCACGATATTGATTCTTCCAACCCATGAACATGGAGTGTTCTTCCGTTTGTTTGTATCCTCTTTTATTTCATTGAGCAGTGGTTTGTAGTTCTCCTTGAAGAGGTCCTTCACATCCGTTGTAAGTTGGATTCCTAGGTATTGGATTCTCTTTGAAGCAATTGTGAATGGGAGTTCACTCATGATTTGGCTCTCTGTCTGTGATTGGTGTACAAGAATGCTTGTGATTTTTGTACATTGATTTTGTATCCTGAGACTTTGCTGAAGTTGCTTATTAGCTTAAGGAGATTTTGGGCTGAGACAATGGGGTTTTCTAGATATACAATCATGTCATCTGCAAACAGGGACAATTTGACTTCCTCTTTTCCGAATTGAATGCTCTTTATTTCCTTCTCCTGCCTGATTGCCCTGGCCAGAACTTCCAGCACTATGTTGAATAGGAGCGGTGAGAGAGGGCATCCCTGTCTTGTGCCAGTTTTCAAAGGGAATGCTTCCAGTTTTTGCCCATTCAGTATGATATTGGCTGTGGGTTTGTCGTTGATAGCTCTTATTATTTTAAGATAAGTCCCATCAATACCTAATTTATTGAGAGTTTTTAGCATGAAGTGTTGTTGAATTTTGTCAAAGGCCTTTTCTGCATCTATTGAGATAATCATGTGGTTTTTGTCTTTGGTTCTGTTTATGCTGGATTACATTTATTGATTTGCATATGTTGAACCAGCCTTGCATCCCAGGAATGAAGCCCACTTGATCATGGTGGATAAGCTTTTTGATGTGCTGCTGGATTTGGTTTGCCAGTATTTTATTGAGGATATTTGCATCAATGTTCATCAAGGATATTGGTCTGAAATTCTCTTTTTTGGTTGTGTCTCTGCCAGACTTTGGTATCAGGACGATGCTGGCCTCATAAAATGAGTTAGGGAGGATTCCCTCTTCTTCTATCGATTGGAATATTTTCAGAAGGAATGGTTTCAGTTCCTTCTTGTACCTCTGGTAGAATTCGGCTGTGAATCCATCAGGTCCTGGAGTCTTTTTGGTTGGTAAGCTATTGATTATTGTCGCAATTTCATAGCCTGTCATTGGTCTATTCAGAGATTCAACTTCTTTCTGTTTTAGTCTTGGGAGAGTGTATTTGTCAAGGAATTTATCCACTTCTTCTAGATTTTCTAGTTTATTTGCATAGAGGTGTTTGTAGTATTCTCTGATGGCAGATTGTATTTCTGTGGGATCGGTGGTGATATCCCCTTTTTCATTTTTATTGTGTCTATTTGATTCTTCTCTCTTTTCTTCTTTATTATTCTTGCTAGCAGTCTGTCAATTTTGTTGATGTTTTCAAAAAACCAGCTCCTGGATTCATTAATTTTTTGAAGTGTTTTTTGTGTCTCAATTTCCTTCAGTTCTGCTCTGATTTTAGTTGGCCTTCTGCTAGCTTTTAAGTGTGTTTGCTCTTGCTTTTCTAGTTCTTCTAATTGTGATGTTAGGGTGTCGATTTTGGATATTTTCCTGCTTTCTCTTGTGGGCATTTAGTGCTATAAATTTCCCTCTACATGCTGCTTTGAATGTGTCCCAGAGATTCTGGTATGTTGTGTCTTTGTTCTCATTGGTTTCAAAGAACATCTTTATTTCTCCCTTCATTTCATTATGTACCCAGTAGTCATTCAGGAGCAGGTTGTTCAGTTTCCATGTAGTTGAGCGGTTTTGAGTGAGTTTCTTAATCCTGAGTTCTAGTTTGATTGCACTGTGGTCTGAGAGACAGTTTGTTATAATTTCTGTTCTTCTACATTTGCTGAGGAGTGCTTTACTTCCAACTATGTGGTCAATTTTGGAATAGGTGTGTTGTGGTGCTTGAAAAAATGTATATTCTGTTGATTTGGGGTGGAGAGTTCTGTAGATGTCTATTAGGTCTACTTGGTGCAGAGCTGAGTTCAATTTTTCATATCCTTGTTAACTTTCTGTCTCATTGTTCTGTCTAATGTTGACAGTGGGGTGTTAAAATCTCCCATTATTATTGTGTGGGAGTCTAAGTCTCTTTGTAGGTCACTCAAGACTTGCTTTATGAATCTGGGTGCTCCTGTGTTGGGTGCATATATATTTAGGATAGTTAGCTCTTTTTGTTGAATTGATCTCTTTACCATTATGTAATGGCCTTCTTTGTCTCTTTTGATCTTTGTTGGTTAAAAGTCTGTTTTATCAGAGACTAGGATTGCAACCCCTGCCTTTTTTTGTTTTCCATTTGCTTGATAGATCTTCCTCCATCCCTGTATTTTGAGATTATGTGTGTCTCTGCACATGGGATGGGTTTCCTGAATACAGCACACTGATGGGTCTTGATTCCTTATCCAGTTTGCCAGTCTGTGTCTTTTAATTGGAGCATTTAGCCCATTTACATTTAACGTTAATATTGTTATGTGTGAATTTGATCCTGTCATTATGATGTTAGCTGGTTATTTTGCTCGTTAGTTGATGCAGTTTCTTCCTAGCCTCAATGGTCTTTACAATTTGGCATGTTTTTGCAGTGGCTGGTACCGGTTTTTCCTTTCCATGGGTAGTGCTTCCTTCAGAAGCTCTTTTAGGGCAGGGCTGGTGGTGACAAAATCTCTCAGCATTTGCTTGTCTGTAAAGGATTTTATTTCTCCTTCACTTTTGAAGCTTAGTTTGGCTGGATATGAAATTCTGGGTTGAAAATTCTTTTCTTTAAGAATGTTGACTATCGGCCCCCACTCTCTTCTGGCTTGTAGAGTTTCTGCCGAGAGATCAGCTATTAGTCTGATGGGCTTCCCTTTGTGGGTAACCCGACCTTTCTCTCTGGCCGCCCTTAACATTTTTTCCTTCATTTCAACTTTGGTGAATCTGACAAATATGTGTCTTGGAGTTGCTCTTCTCGAGGAGTATCTTTGTGGCGTTCTCTGTATTTCCCGAATGTGAATGTTTGCCTGCCTTACTAGATTGGGGAAGTTCTCCTGGATAATATCTTGAAGAGTGCTTTCCAACTTGGTTCCATTCTCCCCGTCACTTTCAGGTACACCCATCAGACATAGGCTTGGTCTTTCCACATAGTCCCATATTTCTTGGAGGCTTTGTTCATTTCTTTTTATTCTTTTTTCTCTAAACTTCCCTTCTTGCTTTATTTCATTCATTTCATCTTCCATCACTGATACCCTTTCTTCCAGTTGATTGCATTGGCTACTGAGGCTTCTGTATTCTTCACGTAGTTCTCAAAACTTGGCTTTCAGCTCCATCAGCTCCTTTAAGCACTTCTCTGCATTGGTCATTTTAGTTTTACATTCATCTAATTTTTTTTCAAAGTTTTTAACTTCTTTGCCATTGGTTTGAATTTCCTCCCGTAGCTCGGGGTAGCTTGATCGTCTGAAGCCTTCTTCTCTCAACTCGTCAAAGTCATTCTCCGTCCAGCTTTGTTCCATTGCTGGTGAGGAACTGCATTCCTTTGGAGTAGGAGAGGTGCTCTGCTTTTTAGAGTTTCCAGTTTTTCTGCTCTGTTTCCCCCCCATCTTTGTAGGTTTTTCTACTTTTGGTCTTTGATGATGGTGATGTACAGATGGGTTTTTGGTGTGGGTGTCCTTTCTGTTTGTTGGTTTTCCTTCTAACAGACAGGATTCTCAGCTGCAGGTCTGTTGGAGTTTGCTAGAGGTCCACTCCAGACCCTGTTTGGCTGGGTATCAGCAGCAGTGGCTGCAGAACAGTGGATTTTTGTGAACCGCAAATTCAGCTGTCTGATCATTCCTCTGGAAGTTTTGTCTCAGAGGAGTACCCGGCTGAGTGAGGTGTCAGTCTGTCCCTACTAGGGGGTGCCTCCCAGTTAGGCTGCTCGGGGTTCAGGGTCCCACTTTAGGAGGCAGTCTGCCTGTTCTCAGATCTCCAGCTGCATACTGGGAGAACCACTACTCTCTTCAAATCTGTCAGACAGGGACATTTAAGTCTGCGGAGGTTCCTGCTGACTTTTGGTTTGTCTGTGCCCTGCCCCCAGAGGTGGAGCCTACAGAGGCAGGCAGGCCTCCTTGAGCTGTAGTGAACTCCACCCAGTTCGAGCTTCCTGGCTTTGTTTACCTAAGCAAGCCTGGGCAATGGAGGGCACCCCTCCCCCAGCCTTGCTGCTGCCTTGCAGTTTGATCTAAGACTGCTGTGTTAGCAATCAGCGAGACTCCGTGGGCATAGGACCCTCTGAGCCAGGTGCAGGACACAGTCTCCTGGTGTGCCGTTTTCCAAGCCCATTGGAAAAGCGCAGTATTAGGGTGGGAGTGACCCAATTTTCCAGGTGCCATCTGTCACCCCTTTCTTTGACTAGGAAAGGGAACTCTCTGACCCCTTGCACTTTCCGAGTGAGGCAATGCCTTGCCCTGCTTCAGCTTGTGCACAGTGTGCTGCACCAACTATCCTGCACCCACTGTTGGCACTCCCTAGTGAGATGAACCTGGTACCTCAGATGGAAATGCAGAAATACCCGTCTTCTGCATCACTCACACTGGGAGCTGTAGACCAGAGCTGTTCCTATTTGGCCATCTTGGCTCCAGCCAGCTTTTAATGAAGTAAGTTTAGGATACTCTTGTTTATTGTTTATCTAGGCTATGCTTTTAAGGTAAATGACTCATTTGTCATTTGAGACCATTTTTAGGCAAGCTAGATTTCAATAATAACAAAAAGCCATTATAGCTAAATTTATTTTTAATTTTTATTCCTAGTATGCATCATGATGCATGAACTAACCAGATTAATTATCATAGTACAGTGTAGAATTTGTCCTTAATGGGTAGACTTCTATAGGCCCAGAAGTAGATTGATTCTATGATCTAAAAAAATCTATATGTGAAGAAAAATGCATGAAGGCATTTGCATACTCAACTCAGTCAGCTTTTTATCTTAAGTCAGTAAGGATCTACCACTTGGGATGGAATTTGTTTACCTTAGGGAAACATCTCATGAGTAAATAGTGATTATAAAGTATCATTTAATATGTCATCAATAAAGAGATCTCCCCCAGAGTCCCCAGGTAACAGGTAACATAAAAAGCAATCAATGAGATGTAAACTTATTTGTAAATTTGGAAAATTGACATCTGCTCTGTAACTGGGTTAAAATGAATCAGGGAATAATGTCATTGAGTAAAAGGAGAAAGAAATTAGTACAGATGTTAGTACCAACACTGACAGTTAAGCCTACAATTCAGAGGGATCTAGCTGACAACTTTCTAGCTGTGTGACACTGGTCAAGTTTCTAAACCTCTCTGAGCTCAACTCCTCTTAGATATAAAACTTAGCTAATAAAATTCTTCTCATTGTGTTGCTACAAGACATAAATGAGGAGTACTTAGATAAGTCTTGGTACACAGTTTGTACTCAATAAATCGAAGTTGTAATTACTCTTGTAATTGTTATTAGTATAACATATTAGAGTTGGACATTTTGAAAAAATGAACATTGAACTTTTTTTCACTGTACCTCTAATGATATTCACCATTTCTGACAATGGATAAGTAATTTCAAAGATGAATTTTACAAACTTTTTTTGTGTATGGAGAGTGACTATTCTTTACCTACTTTAAAAAAATCTTATTATTTTGCTCTCAGTGGCACTGTTGTCATAGCTTCTTGGATCTCTCTGTTTCCCCTTTTAACCTGTTTGTTCTCTAAAGCGACGGCTTTTTAAAAATTCTTCAATGGCATTCATTACCATGAGGGTAAAGGCAACTCTGTTTATCACAGTGACAAGGCATCCCAGCCTGACAGCTTACTTGGTCCCTTCCCCAGGACCATGCACTTCCTCTGTCTGGAAATCTCTTCCCTCCCACAAACTTTAATCTGAAACCCTAAGGACCACTGTACATGGCTGTGTGCTAAGTGTAACTTCAGTATCTTTCAGATCTTCTCCCAAACTCTATATTCTGAAAATTTTATTCGGAAGTATTTATTCGCTGATATTTTTGACAGGAAAGAATTAAAGCCCTCAAACTGTCTTTTCAAGATCACATATTTGCTCACATAGGACGCTAGGATTTTCAATTCTTCAGAGTCAACATCCATTCCACTCCATCATTTTAGGCAAACTTTAGTTCCTTTTACGCCATATGTCAGAAAGTAAATTTCTATAATCAGTCCCCATATGCTATCAATGACTTTAACAAGTTTTATTTCAGACTTTTATTTCTACTTCTGTACACCTGATTATAATTTATATTCTCCACTCCAGGTCTAACCCAGGAACCATTTAATCAATTCCCTCCCCACATCCCAAATTTACATCAGTGCCTACCACATCATGCTTCTGGAATAATCTTTCTAGCTTCCAGATCTAATATTGTCTCTCTCTTACTTTTAAAAAACTTAAAGTTTTTTCAAGAAGTACAACATTAGCTTCTATCTACAGTTTTAGGTGTAACTAGATAACTCTCTGTATCTCCACTCTCTCCCGCCTGACTGCACTAAAGGGCAGGAATTGTATATTGCTCAGCTTTGAACGAACCCACCCCCCTGTAAGTACACACTGAACCAGCCAGCCTCTAGCAACGTGGCACCTACTGAATATTGCTGTTGATAAACTTCATGATCACATAGCACTGTGACATAAACCACGTTGCTATAGTCAAATTCTAAGGATAAATTTAATGCATATTTAAAAATGGTTCTTTTGTAGGATGTTAGCCTTTAGAAAAAGACATGTATAATCTTAATTCTCATATGAGCTGTAACTCACACTTTTCAAATAAGCAAACTCAGAATTGTGAACAAAAGAGAAGAAACAGCCTGAACAGGAGCAATTCCTGTGTCCTTTGTCTGAGAAAACCTAGGGAATAAAGCATTAGATAAAATGCCATTTTCAAACAGCAGGTTGAGTCAGAATAAATGAATAATTTAAGGAAACTTATTTTCTGGCTTTAATATCTTTAGTAAAGCATTAAGGTCTAGGCTCCCCTCCCCACTCTCCACTGCTGTCCCCACTCACCTTCAACAACAATGGTCAACATCAAAGTGACTTGCTGCTGGGCATTTCAGCATATTAATATGACATTCTAATTAATCCAAACAAGAAGTCTGGTTGCTTTCAGAAGCTAATGATCAGAGGAAAGCCAAGATTAGTCATGTCAGGTTAAAAAAGTTCATCAGTCTCATCCTTTCTTACATTACCAAATTGTCAGAAAGTGACAGTCCTTGAAAAAGACGACAGCTGTTTACCACTGTTTCAGATAGAATCAAAACAAATCCAAACAGCACAAAACAGATAAAGGGAGATGAAGAAATAGAGCAAGAGTAAAAAAACGAGAAGAAAGGGATTACTTAGCTACTACTTTCTATCCTGTAGTAGCAGCTTTCCATTCCAAGTAGAAAAGTCTAAGACATGCAGAAGTTTTCTTCAGCAGTTGGTGACACTTGCACCATATGCTCATCTTTCGAGCCTTTTCCTATCACTGGGGTGTAGGACGGAACTAGCCAATCACACCAAATGTGCCTTTCAGAAGGAAGTCAACTAGTTCGCCATGATACAAGCATAACATAATTAAAAGATGATGAGATAGATATAAGTAATTTTAAAATTATACTTAAAACTGTATAGCAAGATTTTATTCAATGATACTTTTGGTAAATATTTTTAAATATGAAAGTTTCATATTTCTTCCTAAGAAATAAAAAAGTTGACATGTGTTACATGGAATGCGTAATTGTATTGTGCTAACTGAATTGTTAAGATTTGAAAATGTATTTTTATGTTTTGGCACATTTGGCATTCTAAAATGGTGAACATTAAAGAAATTGATAGTGACATTCACAGAGCAGTACTTAGTTTCTTACAAATTATTTATAGAAGTACATGTTGCGGATGCTATGAAAGACCCCATGTACAGTCACGTAATATAAACAAAATTAATTTTTACTACCCAAAATTCCAATGGAAAAAACGTACTGAAAATAAAATGCAAAACATCTCCATCTAAAGAGCAAACGACTTCCCTTTTAAAGCAGCTTGAAATCACTCCTAACTAGCTCAAAATCAGGAATCACATTACCTAGGATGTCTTGATCCAACTTCTTACAATGAAGATGTCCTCACATAGTTGCAGAATACTCCCTAGTTCAGCATGTGCTGCCAACAGTCAGCATGTTTAATTGATGGTGGAGAATGGGAACTGTGGTGGTTTTTATAAAATAGCCTCCTCAAATTTTTTAGAACTTTTTTCCTTTTATCAATGGTCTATGTTGCCTACCCATGGAAATCTCAGCAGACTTGGGCTGGCTGAGAAGAAAGTGACACAGCCTGTCATCTGAGGCTCAGTCATAAAAGGCCATGCAGCTTCCAACTGGTTATCCTGGAATGTTTGCTCCCGCAGTGGTTTGTCTCGGGTGTGTGCTACTGGGACACAACTGTCATGCTGTAGGAAGCCCAAACCACACAAAGAGAATACATATAGGTGTTCCTGTTTATAGTTCTAGCCTTTGAGTGATTCCAACCCAGGGTCCAGACAAGTTAATGAAGGCAACTCTAGACAATTCCACCTACTTAGGTCTTCCCAGCTGAGGCCCCAGAGTTTGTGGGCAGATTAGCCTTCCTCTCTGTACCCCATCTACACCCCTGACCCTCAGAACCATGAGAATCCTAAAGTGTTTGCTATTTTATGCCACAAATTTTAAGGTGGCTAATATACATGAATAGATAACCAGGAAACAAAAAAACTAATTATCAAGGTAGTTTTATATACTAAATCTGTGTATTTAGAATCCTACATATACTTCATTTAATCTTTACCACAACCTAAGAGACAGGTATTTTTAATCTGCTTACACATGGAAAATTGAACTTCAAAGAAGTTAAGCAACTTTCCTGAGAGCATTCTACTTTTAAGTGGCAAGGTTGCAATTACTCATGTCTGAAGTCTATTTTTAAAATGTTATTGAGTTTTTCCAGTCATGTTTATAAAAACTAAAAAAAAAAAAATGATCTTCCTAAGTGGATATTTTAATGTTTCTCAAGCTCAGTATTCTAGATATTGTCAAACATGATTCAAATCAACATCCCATCATTTCAATGAAAAAGCACTTTTGGCCGGGCGCGGTGGCTCACGCTTGTAATCCCAGCACTTTGGGAGGCCGAGGCGGGCGGATCACGAGGTCAGGAGATCGAGACCACGGTGAAACCCCGTCTCTACTAAAAATACAAAAAAAATTAGCCGGGCGTGGTGGCGGGAGCCTGTAGTCCCAGCTACTCGGAGAGGCTGAGGCAGGAGAATGGCGTGAACCCAGGAGGCGGAGCTTGCAGTGAGCCGAGATTGTGCCACTGCACTCCAGCCTGGGCGACAGAGCGAGACTCCGTCTCAAAAAAAAAAAAAAGAAAAAGCACTTTTACATAACATGATCTGAAAAAAGGGGCAGTTGCTGAGTTCATATTTTAATTAGTCTGATGTCTGACTCTTTCTAGTGGATACTTAAACACACTTCTTGAAAAGATGAGTGCATGAACCAGTTCATGTTAACCTTAGAGTTCTTTGAGGAATGTTCTCGCAGATTGCTTGATACTTTCAAAGAAGCATGCAATAATCTTTCATGATCATATTTGCTTTTTCCTTCTCTATTTATTGTAAGATGAGAGTGACAGATATTTATTCCTTTCATTATTTCAAACCAGTAAAATATTTTATTTAAGTGAATACTTAATACTTTTTGATAATGCCTTAAACTAGAAAGTATAGAATGGAGATGCAGAATGAATTAACATTATTGAGCCATTTCTTCAAAGTGAACTTGAAATTACTGCACAGCAAGAATAGGTATCTTCCAAATCTCATAGAAGTGCTACAAGGTTAAAAATGATAAGACACAGGAAACATTTTTAATGTTTTGGAAGTTAAAATGCTGTTTGTAATAATGTCTCTTATTATCATCATTAAAATATTGCCATCTTTAAAGAAATGATATTAACGTGTTTGTTGAAGACTTTTTTTGATGTTTCTATAATACTAAAAATAAGATAAGTAAAGACAAAAGATTGTAAGCCTCTACAAGTAGTTCAATACATCTTATATTATCATTGCTTAATTATTAGGTTAATGATGTTTTTAAGTGAAAAATATCTTCAGGGAGTCATGGAGGCTAGGAAGGTTAAGCACTTAACTGACAGAAACCTGCCCCTTCATCTCAGATTTATCATGACCCAATCTCATATTGATTTCATTTCATCATGGATTACCTTAGCTTTATAAGATTTCATAGGGGGAAATTTTTCTATAAAGATATGGGCAAAACATTATTAAAAAACATTTGGACTATAGAGGAAAATTCTTAAAAGACACAATTCTGTTACAGAAATATGCAGTTAACAGATGTCTTCTGAAGACCTTTTGCTAATTACAAGTACTACTTGCAAATATAATCCATCAAACTAACAGAGATTAACACATTAGTTAAGTAGCTGCAGCTATTTTTAAAAAGTATTTCTGGTTTTAGTTTTTTCTTTGAAAAGTACCTACAGTCTAATTGGGGACCCAGATACTAAGCAATCACTCGAAATTCGTTGAGAACAAAGCTTAGAATCCAGCTACATATTGCTGTAAGAGCGTATTTAATAGGACCATTTTACTCATTAAATGAAGTGAGTGGATGTTTACTAAGAAATTGCTATGCTGAATTAAAATGCTGCTTCATCTGGCAGGGCTGAGATTAACTTTACTAATTAAAGGGTTTGAAATTCTTGGGGCACTACCATTTGAGGCTAAACAAAGTTGAAAGCCTGTTTTTGTGCTCATCAAAGTCCTTCCTCCCTGATTCTCATATCCTTTCTGGAGATCAGTCTTTTCTTAAGATGATTTGAAGAAGAAAATATGATCTGTCTTTAAGATCAATCTTACTCTACACACTACAACTGTATCCCAACTGGCAAGGCCACAAACCTGTGAAATCATACTCATTTAATGAAAACACGTCTCGTATGTCAAGCATCCAGGCCTGGTGAAACTTTGCCATGCTGGGGTTCATTTTTTTTTTTTTTTTGAGACAGAGTCTCGGTCTGTTGCCCAGGCTGGAGTGCAGTGGGGTGATCTCGGCTCACTGCAACTTCCACCTCCCGGTTCAAGCTATTCTCCTGCCTCAGCCTCCAGAGTAGCTGGGACTACAGGTGCCCACCACCTCGCCCAGCTAATTTTTTTGTATTTTTAGTAGAGATGGGGTTTCACTGTGTTACTCAGGATGGTCTTGATCTCCTGACCTCGTGATCCACCTGCCTCGGCCTCCCAAAGTGCTGGGATTACAGGCGTGAGCCACTGCACCCGGCCTAATTTCTTTTTTTTTTTTTTTTTTAGGCAGAGTCTGGCTCTCTCACCCAGGCTGGAGTGCAGTGGCGCGATCTCGGCCTCCCAGGTTCACGCCATTCTCCTGCCTCAGCCTCTCCGAGTAGCTGGGACTACAGGCACCCGCCACCACGCCCGGCTAATTTTTTTGTACTTTTTTAGTAGAGACGGGGTTTCACCGTGGTCTCGATCTCCTGACCTCGTGATCCGCCCGCCTCGGCCTCCCAAAGTGCTGGGATTACAAGCGTGAGCCACCGCGCCCGGCGCACCCGGCCTAATTTCTTACAATCTTTCTATCTGAGAAGGAAGATCAATGCTACATGTCTTGTCTCCAGTGCTCTTTCTCCTCATTCCTTATTTCTAACTAATGACTCTACTTCACAAGTGCTTGAGAACCACCCATAGTTCATCACATCTACTACCACACGAGAACACAAACACTTTCCCCATAGAAGTTGCAGTATCTATAGAACCATAACTTTTAAAACAATTGAACAGCAATTTGAATTTCCTTCACTGCTGGATTTTTGGATTAAAGTATCCGCAATCAGGATATTCTAGTTTCTCTCAAGATAATGGGTCATATTTGCTTCATATATATGTAAAGAAATGATTGATTTTTACATTTTTCATAAAACCAAGGAATGCTATTTCTTACATTTGAATTTGTGTCCACCTCTTGCTAAACTGAAATAATATATGGCTGTTAAATAGTTGTTTCTGCTCCAGGTACCACTCAACATGGTTCAAAAATTTCAAGGTTGTTAGAGCCAGGACACACTTTGCTATTTGCAAAATAATGAATTCTGAATTCTAACAGTGAGGAGGCAAAACTGATGAGCATATTAAAAATTGAGTTCTATGTGGCAATACATCAAGTTACAAACTACAACTCTGAACTGTAGACTTTTAAGTTACTGTTTGCGTATACGGTTTTTGCATATTTATGGTGGGAGAAATATAAATCAAAATATTAGCTTACATCATTCATTCTTTACATATTTTTATTTAGACCCTATAGATAGAAAGATGAATAAGACATTCTTAAGAGTTGATTGGTGGAGAGTTATATAAATAAAGAAGTATATCAAAAGATGTTTATAGAGTGAGAATGGTATTTAATAGGGGCATTTTACTCATCAAGTATAGAGGTTATGCTGAGTGTACCCAGGTGAGAGCTGATCATTTAACTTGGAACCAAAATTTAAAGGTCATAATAAATTAATTGAGGAAATGTTTTTAAGTGAAATATACATTTTTAAATATGACCGAGTCCTTTTGTAATTATCAACAGTTTAACATTAAGTGCCTCTTTGGTACACTCTTTCTTAATTCTTCACCAGCTTTCCCTGCCACCTGCTACGCATTACGGTTCCCCCAACTACCTTTTGTGCCCTATAAAATGAAACTCATCTTAATTTTAGTATGAATAAAACATAATAAGCAGGATGAATCAGCCACCAGAAGCTCACATAATATATTCCAGGAACAAATTATAGTGACATTTGTTTAATAAACTCCTTTTATATCCATGAACTGGCTTGTCTTCATTGAAAGTAAACATTCAAAGCCACTGTGATTGAACTAAAAAGTCAGAGTAACATTTTTGTACTCTCCCAATTTATTCTTGATTAGTGACTAAGGTATTAGGTTTCATTTCTTCTCAGTTCCAATAAAAATCAACTGTAGCTTCTGCTAATGCCTTTTCATAAAATGTAAAATACTTATCACTAATGATTTTCTTGTGTTGTGTAATTTAAAAAAATAAGATTTAATTTTCCCAGTAATAAGCAGAGTTTAAAAATTTTTTTCCACATAAGTTTATCATTCAAAATTTCAGAACTTGCTATAATTGCCACAAAAAGTCTCGATGTCACCTCCTCTGAAAACTATTTTAGGCAGAATAGATGGGCCAATCTGAGTCACAAGCAATAACTGTGTCTTGTAACTCTACGTACTATTATCCAGAGTTTCTGCTGTGCCACAATGGTCTCTAGAAGAGGAGAAATTTTCCTTCCTCTGGTGTTCCGTTTAATTAAGAGGGCTCCACGTAGCAGATGAGCTCCCAGTGTTAATTTAGTCAAATTCTTTGAATTCACTTGGCATTAATTTCCTCAGTACACACCCTGCCAATAGGATGGCTGGACTAGAAGCGATTGTGGTGTCATTTGTTTTGCATATATCAAACTAAAATTTCTTCTCCGTCCGGCTTTTGTGGCAGAGAATTTGTTAACAAATTTGTTCTTTTCCGATTTCTACAATCGCTTCCCTAAGGCAATTTATTTTCCTTTTCTCCCATTTGGCCTTGGTCAAGTATCATAGCCTATGTCATCAGCTAAGTTATAGTAACTGTAACCTAAAAAGACACAACAGGTCGTGAGCCCGGGTTGCCATCCCCTCCCTGTGTAAATCTGTGGGCACAAACAGAAATGTGCTCTTACTGAATACAGCATAATCCTGTACGTTCTACAAATGTTCTTACTTATTCAGTAAATTATTGACGTTTTGTGGCCTAACACAGCAGTAATTTTCATAATTATGCTATGAATACTTAGGAAATATAGATCCTACAAAGTACAGATTTTACTATAGAGCTACTTGGTCGTTCTTACTGGTGTTATTATTCCAGGATCATTTCTACGTTATTTACGGGACTTTTTACTTTGTCAGAGGCGATTTCAAGTCTCTCTGTACGGTCGTGCTTATTTCACTTTGTATTTCTTGAATTTCTCCAAATTTTATGTATTTCTACAGTATCTTATTTGGGACATAAAGATTTCTAAATATTATATATTTATTATAAGTTGTATCTTTCAATATTAAGATTTCCTAATTCTGACACTACAATTTCAATTCCTAGTTTCTTCTCTCGTTTCTTTCCCAGGTTATATTTTTTGCTGTCACTTTACTTTCTGCTTTAGGTACTCTCACTGGGTCTATAGTATATACTTGCTGTGTGTTGTGTGTGCTTTTGTGTTTTCATAACACACTTTAATGATCTGTTTTTCATGTTTTCTCCCAATTTTTGGTTGTAATAGGTATTTTTTCAATTTCTGACATGAAGGTTTTTTCCCCTATTTTTAATAGTTTCTATTTTATTTGACTCCATATTTGTCATATTTTTTATTGCTATGTCATATTTTTTGCCATTTCATTTCCCAGTAATTTTAAAAGATTATAGGATTTTAAATATAATTTTAATAATTTTACACTTTTCAATCGTATGTTTAAATGCACATTTCTCAGTTTCATCATACGAATGATCATTATTTGTAAAGTGAAGAAAGCTTATATATACACCTTTTCTTTGCCCCTTAATTGGGTCTAAATACATACTGAAGTCTTGACCACAGATTATTGAGCCTGTCAACTTACGTCCTGTTTTATACCTCTAAGTATAATTTTTCTTTGAAAAGGGACTTAATTCTATTTACCAATACAATATTAACATCAGTACTTTCATCCTAACACATTCGTTGTGAGTTATTTATTTTGCGCTGTCAAAATAAAGTCATCTTCTAGTGGACACTTTGAGGGAGAGGGGTACATGGGTAATAGATTTCCAGATTTTTGTTTTTATTAAGCAACGTTTTTCCATGATCTGGGAATACATAAATGTCAACTGCACTTGGCATAGAATATTTTGTTCTCATATTAAGACTTTGTCAACATCTTTTCATTTGTCTTTTGACATCAAGTATTCTGAAATGAAGCCTAATAAACAATCACTCTAACAAATTTTAGGAAATTTATTAAGTATCACAGTTTAAGAGAGAATCCTTTTTTTTATTATTATACTTTAGGTTTTAGGGTACATGTGCACAACGTGCAGGTTTGTTACATATGTATCCATGTGCCATGTTGATTTCCTGCACCCATTAACTCGTCATTTAGCATTAGGTATATCTCCTAATGCTGTCCCTCCCCCCTCCCCCTACCCCACAACAGTCCCCGGAGTGTGATGTTCTCCTTCCTGTGTCCATGAGTTCTCATTGTTCAATTCCCACTTATGAGTGAGAACATGTGGTGTTTGGTTTTTTGTCCTTGCGATAGTTTACTGAGAATGATGTTTTCCAGTTCAATCCATGTCCCTACAAAGGACACGAACTCATCATTTTTTATGGCTGCATAGTATTCCATGGTGTATATGTGCCACATTTTCTTAATCCAGTCTATCGTTGTTGGACACTTGGCTTGGTTCCAACTCTTTGCTATTGTGAATAGTGCCGCAATAAACATACGTGTGCATGTGTCTTTATAGCAGCATGATTTATAGTCCTTTGGGTATATACCCAGTAGTGGGATGGCTGGGTCAAATGGTATTTCTAGCTCTAGATCCCTGAGGAATCGCCGCACTGACTTCCACAATGGTTGAACTAGTTTACAGTCCCACCAACAGTGTAAAAGTGTTCCTATTTCTCCACATCCTCTCCAGCACCTGTTGTTTCCTGATTTTTTAATGATGGCCATTCTAACTGGTGTGAGATGGTATCTCACTGTGGCTTTGATTTGCATTTCTCTGATGGCCAGTGATGGTGAGCATTTCTTCATGTGTTTTTTGGCTGCATTAATGTCTTCTTTTGAGAAGTGTCTGTTCATGTCCTTTGCCCACTTTTTGATGGGGTTGTTTATTTTTTCTTGTAAATTTGTTTGAGTTCATTGTAGATTCTGGATATTAGCTCTTTGTCAGATGAGTAGGTTGCAAAAATTTTCTCCCATTCTGTAGGTTCCCTGTTCACTCTGATGGTAGTTTCTTTTGCTGTGCAGGAGCTCTGTAGTTTAATTAGATCCCATTTGTCAATTTTGGCTTTTGTTGCCATTGCTTTTGGTGTTTTAGACATGAAGTCCTTGCCCACGCCTATGTCCTGAATGGTATTGCCTAGGTTTTCTTGTAGGATTTTAATGGTTTTAGGTCTAACATTTAAGTCTTTAATCCATCTTGAATTAATTTTTGTATAAGGTGTAAGGAAGGGATCCAGTTTCAGCTTTCTACATATGGCTAGCCAGTTTTCCCAGCACCATTTATTAAATAGGGAATCCTTTCCCCATTTCTTGTTTTTGTCAGGTTTGTCGAAGATCAGATAGTTGTAGATATGCGGCATCATTTCTGAGGGCTCTGTTCTGTTCCATTGATCTATGTCTCTGTTGTGGTACCAGTACCATGCTGTTTTGGTTACTGTAGCCTTGTAGTATAGTTTAAAGTCAGGTAGCGTGATGCCTCCAACTTTGTTCTTTTGGCTTAGGATTGACTTGGTGATACGGGCTCTTTTTTGGTTCCATATGAACTTTAAAGTAGTTTTTTTCCAATTCTGTGAAGAAAGTCATTGGTAGCTTGATGGGGATGGCATTGAATCTATAAATTACCTTGGGCAGTATGACTGTTTTCACGATATTGATTCTTCCAACCCATGATCATGGAATGTTCTCAGCAAATGTAAAAGAACAGAAATTATAACAAACTGTCTCTCAGACCACAGTGCAATCAAACTAGAACTCAGGATTAAGAAACTCACTCAAAACCGCTCAACTACATGGAAACTGAACAACCTGCTCCTGAATGATTATTGGGTACATAATGAAATGAAGGCAGAAATAAAGATGTTCTTTGAAACCAACGAAAACAAAGACACAACATACCAGAATCCCTGGGACACGTTCAAAGCAGTGTGTAGAGGGAAATTTATAGCACTAAATGCCCACAAGAGAAAGCAGGAAAGATCCAAAATTGACACCCTAACATCATAATTAAAAGAACTAGAAAAGCAAGAGCAAACACATTCAAAAGCTAGCAGAAGGCTAGAAGTAACGAAAATCAGAGCAGAACTGAAGGAAATAGAGACACAAAAAACCCTTCAAAAAATTAATGAATCCAGGAGCTGGTTATTTGAAAAGATCAACAAAATTGATAGACCGCTAGCAAGACTAATAAAGAAGAAAAGAGAGAAGAATCAAATAGCTGCAATAAAAAATGAAAAAGGGGATATCGCCACCGATCCCACAGAAATAAAATCTACCATCAGAGAATACTACAAACACCTCTATGCAAATAAACTAGAAAATCTAGAAGAAATGGATAAATTCCTCGACAAATACACCCTCCCAAAACTAAACCAGGAAGAAGTTGAATCTCTGAATAGACCAATAACAGGTTCTGAAATTGTGGCAATAATCAATAGCTTACCAACCAAAAAGAGTCCAAGACCTGATGGATTTACAGCTGAATTCTACCAGAGGTACAAGGAGGAACTGTTACCATTCCTTCTGAAAGTATTCCAATCGATAAAAAAAGAGGGAATCCTCCCTAACACATTTTATGAAGCCAGCATCGTCCTGATACCAAAGCCTGGCAGAGACACAACCAAAAAAGAGAATTTCAGACCAATATCCTTGATGAACAGCGATGCAAAAATCTTCAATAAAATACTGGCAAACCGAATCCAGCAGCCCATCAAAAAGCTTATCCACCATAATCAATTGGGCTTCATCCCTGGGATGCATGGCTGGTTCAACATACGCAAATCAATAAATGTAATCCAGCATATAAACAGAAGCAAAGACAAAAACCACATGATTATCTCAATAGATGCAGAAAAGGCCTTTGACAAAATTCAACAACCCTTCATGCTAAAAACTCTCAGTAAATTAGGTATTGATCGGACGTATATCAAAATAACAAGAGCTATGTACGACAAACCCACAGCCAATATCATACTGAATGGGCAAAAACTGGAAGCATTCCCTCTGAAAACTGGCACAAGACAGGGATGCCCTCTCTCACCGCTCCTATTCAACATAGTGCTGGAAGTTCTGGCCAGAGAAATCAGGCAGGAGAAGGAAATAAAGGGTATTCAATTAGGAGAGGAGGAAGTCAAATTGTCCCTGTTTGCAGAGGACATGATTGTATATCTAGAAAACCCCATTGTCTCAGCCCAAAATCTCCTTAAGCTGATTAGCAACTTCAGCAAAGTCTCAGGATAGAAAATCAATGTACAAAAATCACAAGCATTCTTGTACACCAATAACAGACAAACAGAGAGCCAAATCATGAGTGAACTCCCATTCACAATTGCTTCAAAGAGAATAAAATACCTAGGAATCCAACTTACAAGGGATGTGTAGGACCTCTTCAAGGGGAACTACAAACCACTACTCAACGAAATCAAAGAGGATACAAACAAATGGAAGAAAATTCCATGCTCAAGAGAGAATCTTAAAAACATTTACGAGAAGCATGAGGTCAACAACAAAGGTTTCCACATCCCACTTTTGCTTTCTCACGTATCCAAGTGAATAGTATGTGGTCAATATTTTTGGAGTTTGTATGAGATTGTTTTATTTCCTTGTTTCTTAATAAAGTTGTTTTCTTGATTTGGTGAATATTTTAGTTCATTTTGCTGCCACTCAGGGGAGGATAATCTGTAAACAGGAAATACCACCACATTCTCAAGAGTTGTATTTTCTCCTTTAATAATGGATTGCTAGCTACAAATGCAATAAAATAATCAAAAAGAGATAACAATTTAATTAAGCTAATTACAGAAAAAATAGATCCGTCTGCATCAAGAGTCTTAAAAATAGTACTTCATTGGATTAAAATTCAGCTAAACTGAGCATTTTAATTTTTTAGATGGGCCCATAGTCTAAAGATTTATCTATGTATTACATCTATTACCTAAATATTTAACAGCAACCCCAGGAATATAACAAGGTTTTCCCATTATCGCCCCAGATTTTTATCTATCACTTTACATTGTTCTTAAATATATGTGTGAGCTAATATGGCTGGTAGAACGAAACAGCCACACTGCTTCAACTGTGACTTGAAGATAATTGCAACATGATTACATGGGCCTCTGTGATATACTATCTTGTACATCCTTTATGAAAGAAGGACTGATTTTCCTAGCTGGTGGGAGAACTGTGGCAGAGAGCACTTAGCTGTCAGCCTTCTATGGGAAATTTCATGGTTGTAGAAATTCCGGTGGTCATGTTCCTTTACAGGGAAGCCTTTACACAGTGACTGACTGATGTGTGAGGTACAGAAGCCCACCCTCCATGTCCCAATTCAGAAAACTCTGAAGAACTCTATAAGTTTGGCTGAAGAATGTGTTGATATTGCGTCACAGCTAACCTTCCTCTGCCCAATATTGCTTCCCTTTAATCCCAAGGATATTTCTTAATAAACTTTCAGCATATAAATTTGCATTTTAGTTTACTGGAAAACCCAAACCAACATGGGATAAGGAATAAAAAATAACCCTTTTTTGTACTAATAAAGCTAGATATATTTTTATTATCTTCAAATAAAAACTACACAGAAGCATTCTGTGAAACTTCTTTCTGATCTGTGCATTGAACTAACAGAGTTGAACCTTACTTTTGATTGAGCAGTTCTGAAAAACTCTTCTGTAGAAACTGCAAGTGGACATTCGCAACGCTAAGAGGACTATAGTGGAAAAAGGAATACCTTCAAATAAAAACTACACAGAAGCATTCTGTGAAACTTCCTTCTGTTCTCTGCATAAAACTAACAGAGTTGAACCTTACTTTTGATTGAGCAGTTGTGAAACACTCTTTCTGTAGAACCTGCAAGTGGACATTCGAAGCGCTAAGAGGCGTATAGTGGAAAAAGGAATAACTTCAAATAAAAACTACACGGAAGCATTCAGTGAAACTTCTTGCTCTTCTGTGCATTCAACTAACAGAGTTGAAGCTTACTTTTGATAGAGCAGGTCTGAAACACTCTTTCTGTAGAAATTGCAAGTGGACATTCGGAGCGGTAAGAGGCCTACAGTGGAAAAAGGAATATCTTCAAATAAAAACTACACAGAAGCATTTTGTGAAACTTCTTTCTTTTCCGTGAATTCAACTCACAGAGTTGAATCTTACTTTTGATTGAGCAGTTCTGAAACACTCTTTCTGTAGAAACTGCAAGTGGACATTCGGAGCGCTAAGAGGCATATAGTAGAAAAAGGAATATCTTCAAAGAAAAACTACGCAGAAGCATTCTGTGAAACTACTTTCTTTTCTGTGCATTCAACTAATGGACTTGAACCTTACCTTTGATTGAGCAGTTCTGAAACGCTATTTCTGTAGAAACTGCAAGTGGGCATTCGGAGCGCTAAGAGTCCTATAGTGGAAAAAGAATTATCTTCAAATAAAAAATACACAGAAGCGTTCTGTGAAACTTCCTGGTGTTCTGTGCATTCAACTGACAGAGTTGAATCCTACTTTTGTTTGAGCAGTTCTGAAACACTCCTTCTGTAGAAACTGCAAGTGGACATTCGAAGCACTAAGAGGCCTGTAGTGGAGAAAGAAATATCTTCAAATAAAAACTACACAGAAGCATTCTGTGAAACTTCTTTCTGTTCTGTGCATTCAACTAACAGAGCTGAACCTTACTTTTGATTGAGCAGTTCGGAAACACTCTTTCTGTAGAAATTGCAAGTGGACAATCGGAGCGGTAAGAGGCCTATAGTGGAAAAAGGAATATCTTCAAATAAAATCTGCACAGAAGTATTCTGTTAAACTTCTTTCTCTTCTGTGCATTCAGCTAACAGACTTGAACCTCACTTTTGATTGAGCAGTTCTGAAACACTCATTCTGTAGAAACTGAAAGTGGACATTCGTAGCGCTAAGTTTCCTATAGTGGAAAAAGGAATATCTTCAAATGAAAGCTACACAGAAGCATTCTGTGAAACTTCCTTATGGTCTGTGCATTCTACTAACAGAGTTGAAACTTACTTTTGATTGAGCAGTTCTGAAACACTCTTTCTGTAGAAACTGAAGTGGACATTCGTAGCGTTAAGTGGCCTATAGTGGTAAAAGGAATATCTTCAAATTAAAACTACACAGAAGCATTCTGTGAAACTTCTTTCTGTTCTGTGCATTCAACTAACAGACTTGAACCTTACATTTGATTGAGCAGTTCTGAAACACTCTTCCAGTAGAAACTGCAAGTGGACATTCAGAGCGCCAAGAGGCCTATAGTAGAAATACGAATATCTTCAACTAAAAACTATACAGAAACATTCTGTGAAACTACTTTCTGTTCTGTGCATTCAACTAACAGAGTTGAAACTTACTTTTCATTCAGCAGTTCTGAAACACTCTTTCTGTAGAAACTGCAAGTGGACACTCGTAGCGCTAAGAGGCCTATACTGGTAAAAGGAATATCTTGAAATAAAAACTACACAGAAGCATTCTGTGAAACTTCTTTCTGTTCTCTACATTCAACTAACAGAGTTGAAACTTACTTTTGATTGAGCAGTTCTCAAACACTCTTTCTGTAGAAACTGCAAGTAGACAATCGGAGGGCTAAGAGGCCTCTAGTGAAAAAAGAATATCTTCAATAAAAACTACACAGAAGCATTCTGTGAAACTCCTTTCTGATCTGTGCATTCAAGTAACAGAGTTGAAACTTACTTTTGATTGAGCAGTTCTGAAACACTCTTTCTGTAGAAACTGCAAGTGGACATTCGGAGCGCTAAGAGGCCGATACTAGAAACAGGAATATCTTCAAAGAAAAACTACGCAGAAGCATTCTGTGAAACTTCCTTCTGTTCTGTGCATTCAACTAACAGACTTGAACCTTACTTTTGATTGAGCAGTTCTGAAACACTCTTTCTGTAGAAACTGCAAGTGGACATTCGGAGCGCTAAGAGGCCCATATTGGAAAAAGGAACATCTTGAAATAAAAACTACACAGAAGCATTCTGTGAAACTTCTTTATGATCTGTACATTCACCTGACAGATTTGAACCTTACTTTTGATAGAGCAGTTCTGAAACACTCTTTCTGTAGAAACTGCAAGCGGACGTTCGGAGCGCTAAGTGGCCTATAGTGGAAAAAGGAATACCTTCAAATAAAAACTACACGGAAACATTCTGTGAAACTTCTTTCTGCTCTGTGCATTCAACTAACAGAGTTGAACATTACTTTTGATTGAGCAGTTCTGAAACACTCTTTCTGTAGGAACTGCAAGTGGACATTCGTAGCGCTAAGTGGTCTATAGTGGTAAAAGGAATATCTTCAAATAAAAACTACACAGAAGCATTCTGTGAAACTTCTTTCTGTTCTGTGCATTCAACTAACAGAGTTGAACCTTACTTTTGATTGAGCAGTTCTGAAACCCTCTTTCTATAGAAACTGCAAGTGAACATTCGGATTGCAAAGAGGCCTATAGTGGAAAAAGGAATATCTTCAAATTAAAACTACAAGGAAGCATTCTGTGAAACTCCTTTCAGTGCTGTGCATTAAACTTACAGACCTGAAACTTACTTTTGATTGAGCAGTTGTGAAAAACTCTCCCAGTAGAAACTGCAAGTGGACATTCGGAGCATTAAGAGGCGTATACTGGAAAAAGAATTATCTTCAAATAAAAACTACACAGAAGCATTCTGTGAAACTTCTATGGGTTCTGTGCATTCAACTGACAGAGTTGAATCCTACTTTTGATTGAGCAGTTCTGAAACACTCCTTCTGTAGAAACTGAAAGTGGACATTCGGAGCACTAAGAGGCCTATAGTGGAAAAAGGAATATCTTCAAATAAAAACTACACAGAAGCATTCTGTGAAACTTCTTTCTGTTCTGTGCATTCAACTAACAGAGTTGAACCTTACTTTTGATTGAGCCGTTCTGAAACACTCTTTCTGTAGAAACTGCAATTGGAGATTCTGAGCGCTAGGAGGCCTATATTGGAAAGAGGAATATCTTCAAATAAAAACTACACAGAAGCATTCTGTGAAACTTCTTTCTGATCTGTGCATTCAACTAACAGAGTTAAAGCATACTTTAGCTTGAGGAGCTGTGAAACACTCTTTCCGTAGAAACTGCAAGTGGACATTTGGAGCGCTAAGAGGGTAATAGTGGAAAAACGAATATCTTCAAATAAATACTACACAGAAGCATTCTGTGGAACTTCTTTCTGTTCTGTGCATTCAACTAACAGAGTTGAACCTTACTTTTGATTGAGCCGTTCTGAAACACTCTTTCTGCAGAAACTGCAATTGGACATTCGGAGCGCTAAGAGTCCTCTATTGGAAAAAGGAATATCATCAAATAAAAACTACACAGAAGCATTCTGTGAAACTTCTTTCTGATCTGTGCATTCAACTAACAGAGTTAAACCATACTTTTGATTGAGCAGTTCTGAAACACTCTTTCTGTAGAAAATCCAAGTGAACATTCGGAGCGCTAAGAGGGTTATAGTGGAAAAAGTAATATCTTCAAATATAAACTATACAGAAACATTCTGTGAAACTTCTTTCTGTTCTGTGCATTCAACTAACAGAGTTGAACCTTGCTTTTGATTGAACGGTTCTGAAACCCTCTTTCTGTAGAAACTGCAAGTGGACATTCGGAGCGCTAAGACGCCTATAGTGGAAGAAGGAATATGTTAAAATAAAAACTACACAGAAGCATTCTGTGGAACTTCTTTTTGTTCTGTGCATTCAGCTAACAGAGTTGAACCCTACCTTTGATTGAGCAGTTGTGAAACACTCTTTCTGTAGAAACTGCAAGCGGACATTCGGAGCACTAAGAGGCCTATAGTGGAAAAAGGAATATCTTCAAATAAATACTACACAGAATGATTGTGTGAAAATTCCTTCTATTCTGTGCATTCAACTAACAGAGTTGAACCTTACTTTTGATTGAGCTGTTCTGAAACACTCTTTCTCTAGAAACTGCAATTGGACATTCGGAGCGCTAAAAGGCCTATATTGGAAAAAGGAATATCTTCAAATAAAAACTACACAGAAGCATTCTGTAAAACTTATTTCTGATCTGTGCATTCAGCTAACAGAGTTAAACCATACTTTTGATTGAGCAGTTCTGAAACAGTCTTTCAGTAGAAAATGCAAGTGGACATTCGGAGCGCTAAGAGGATAATTGTGGAATAAGGAATATCTTCAAATGTAAACTACACAGAAGCATTCTGTGAAACTTCTTTCTGTTCTGTGCATTCAACTAACAGAGTTGAACCTTACCTTTGATTGAGCAGTTCTGAAACACTCTTTCTGTAGAAACTGCAAGGGGACATTCGGAGCGCTAAGAGGCCTATAGTGGAAAAAGGAATATCTCCAAATAAATACTACACAGAAGCATTCTCTGAAACTACTTTCTGTTCTCTGCATTCAACTAACATAGTTGAGCCTTACTTTTGATTGAGCAGTTCTGAAACACTCTTTCTGTAGAAACTGAAAGTGGACATTCGGAGCGCTAAGAGGCGTGAAGTGGAAAAACAATTATCTTCAAATAAAACTACACAGAAGCATTCTGTGAAACTTCTTTCTGTTCTGTGCATTCAACTAACAGAGTTGAACCTTACTTTTGATAGAGCCATTCGGAGACACTCTTTCTGTAGAAACTGCAAGTGGACATTCGGAGCACTAAGAGGCCTGTAGTGAAAAAACGAATATCTTCAAATAAATACTACACAGAAGCATTCTGTGAAACATCTTTCTGTTCTATGCATTCAACTAACAGTGTTGAACCTTACTTTTGTTTGAGCAGTTCTCAAACACTCTTTCTGTAGAAACTGCAATTGGACATTCTGAGCGCTTAGAAGCCTATAGTGGAAAAAGGAATATCTCCAAATAAAAACTACACAGAAGCATTCTCTGAAACTACTTTCTGTTCTCTGCATTCAACTAACAGAGTTGAGCCTTACTTTTGATTGAGCAGTTCTGAAACACTCTTTCTGTAGAAACTGCAAATGGACATTCGGAGCGCTAAGAGGCGTGAAGTGGAAAAAGGAATATCTTCAAATAAAAACTACACAGAAGCATTCTGTGAAACCTCTTTCTGATATGTGTATTCAACTAACAGAGTTGAACCTTACTTTTGATGAAGCATTTAAGAAACAGTCTTTCTGTAGAAACTGCAAGTGGACATTCGGAGTGCAGAGAGGCCTATAGTGGAAAAAGGAATATCTTCAAATAAAAACTACACAGAAGCATACTGTGAAACTTCTTTCTGATCTGTGCATTTAATTAACAGATTTGAACCTTACTTTTGATTTAGCAGTTCTGAAACACTCTCTCTGTAGAAACTGCAAGTGGACATTCGGAGCACTAAGAAGCCAATAGTGGAAAAAGGAATATCTTCGAATAAAAACTACACAGAAACATTCGGTGAAACTTCTTTCCGATTTGTGAATTCAAGTAACAGAGTTGAACCTTACTTTTGAGTGAACAGTTCTTAAACACTATTCTGTAGAAACTGTAATTGGACTTTCGGAGCGCTAAGAGGCCTATAGTGGAAAAAGGATTATCTTCAAATAAAAACTACACAGAAGCATTCTGTGAAACTTCTTCCTCATATGTGCATTCAACTGAGAGATTTGAACCTTAATTTTGATTGTGCAGTTCTGAAACACTCTTTTTGTAGAAACTGGAAGTGAACATTCGTGGCGCTAAGAGTCCTATAGTGGAAAAAGGAATATCTTCAAATAAACACTACACAGAAGCATTCTGTGAAACTTCTTTCTGTTCTGTGCATTCAACTAACAGAGTTGAACCTTACTTTTGATTGAGGAGTTGTGAAACACTCTTTCTGTAGAAACTGGAAGTGGACATTCGGAGCAATATAACATGAATATATTTTTTACTTTAAGCATATGAGTATAAGTGTAAGGGAACATGCCTGCAATTCCGCAAGGTTTGATTTTATCTTACACGTAGTTCGTTATCCAGTCAGTAAATGTTTGTTGTACTCTATCCTGTGCCAAGTGCTGGGAATTGAGTTATGAGGACAAAGTTGTAGAAACTCGGCCTATTGAGATTCTATTCAAAAGGCTCTCCTCAGTATAAGTTAGTAATCACATAAATAGACGAGATATTGACATATTATAATATATGCTATGAAGAAAAATCAGATTGAGGATTTTTAAAAGAGGTTGAAGGTGAAGTGAGATAAGGTGGGATCAAGAAATGCCTGTTTGAGGAAATTAATCTCAGGCCTGAAAGAGGAGAAGATGACAAGAGATTTCCAGGCAACCAGAAGAACACATGACAAGACCTTCTAACAGGAGAATGTTCAGCGTGTATGAGTAATAGAAGTCCATGGTGGCCGGAGCATAGTAAGTGAGCGATGCATGACATGAGGTTATACACACATTTAGAGTTAGGGGGTCCGAATATGTGGTGTGAGCTTTCTTGCACAAGTATTGGGAAGCTTCTGCAAGATTTTTCTAGGGCAATGACCTGATGTTATTCCTTTCCTGTTTTCTTTTTCTTTTTCTTTTTTTGGTGATTACTTTCTTTGCTTTCTAGAGAACAGATGGTAGAAGGGGGAAGTGGAAATATGCAGACACATTAGGGATCCATCAAAATATTGAACCGAACTGATGGGTTTGGCCGTGGTTTGACCTAGAGTGGTTATTATAGAGAATGAGCAGAATGGATGCATTAGAGAGATTTCTCAAGTTTGATATGGTTGAGCTACAGATTGGATACAGGTAGGAAGATGGTAAAGGAAGGGATGACATCAGGTATACTTCGAGTTTGGTGTTGACAAGCAGGGTGCATGGTAGAGCCGTTTATGAGAAGGCTTCAGGAGAAAAAGGAGACTTGGAAACTATTCCGAAAGGTCAGAGACTGTGTTCTGAATCTCATGGTAGAAACAGGAAGGATTCTATTGTATACAGTAACAGGAAGAAGAATGCAAATGCAACTTTTTTGACCAGCTTTACAGAGTTCAGCCAAACAAGCCATACCTAGTTCAACCTCAGTTTAGAGATGAGCAAACTGAACTTCAGAACCTGTAAACAACCTGTCAGAATCAAAAACGAGCCAGAAGAATATTTCGCCCATTACATGATACTTTGTTTATTTAAATAGCTATAATTATTTTAGATATTTTACTTTCTTGATTTTATTATTAAGCACAAATAACATTGTACTTAAAGTTTATCTCTATTTTTCACTTTTCTTATTTTATCATAATTTCAGGTAAAAATCAATCAAAAAATTATATTGAAATTGAAATACTGAATTTTATACTAAAGACAAGGCATCCAAATGAAAATGAAGTTTTCCAGGTGAAAATTTCCAAATCATAAATATGTAGGGACAAAAAACTTTATTTATAAAGAAAAAGATAATTCTAATTAATTGATGATTCAAAGGTTTACAACTTTAAAAGTAAATATTATCTTTGAAGTAAAGTCCATTTAAATTATTTATGCAGCCAAAGTTTTAGTAATTGTATATGTATATCATGTAAACTTTTCCGAGAAAAATGGAATTGGAAATGTTAGAGTATTATGCGGAAAAAATCACCTAAATGAAAAAATTATCTCCTCATGAAGGATTACTTTAGCCACTTTGACAGGTGTAGGTAAAAGAACACTAAATGCACATCAATATGATTAGGAGATGCGCGCTTAGAAATACGTTATCATTGAAAAGAGAATTGTACTATCAGGTTTGCAGGGGCCCTTCTTATCCTTCATATTTATGTAACTTTGTCATCTATAGAAAGATTATGGGAATTTTAAAAATAGCTGATAATTAAGAAACATCACCATAACACTGTGCTGAATGCATAATAAAACATTTCCCTTCTCTCCAAAAGCCTTTTAAAATTATGTACCATAATCAGTATGGCCAGCAGAGGGTCATTTCCATGTTCAAGTTCCTCTGTTTCTCGAGGGTGAGAATCCTTCTATAGTCTTCTGAGGGTGACACTGTAGGGTTTTCTTATCCTGATTATTTTTACCTATTTTTTCCGATCCTTTCCTTTGTATATTTACATTTTACATATTGAAAGTTATTTTTTCAAATATTTTATATGCAAGTTTACAAAGTACAACGACTGTACATTAAAATAACTTATTTATGCCATATGGAAGTTTAAATATAATTTTACAATATCTAATATTGATTGTTTAGTTTCTAATCATTGATACTTGACATGATTTTTCCCAGCATACCTCAAAATATTCTTCAAAATCCTGCGAATTAATTCCTGTAACACTTCTGAGGTGTATTAATAAGCTAGAGATGTAAAGAAGATTTGCAGAGAAAATTAGGTTCCCAAATTAGAAATTTTGTCCCACTATCGACTAGAAACCTCTTGAAATGATCAAAAACAATAATAATGCATGTCATAGAGGAAAACCAATAAGCCTGCTGCAGCATGACTACCTCTGTGACCTCAGACAAGTTACGTGTGGGTCCGCACTTATTTTCTTCATCTCTAATAAATATTTGACAAATCTCATTTTCAAAAGTCTTTTAAGGCCTTTCCACCTTTTTTTTTTGAGATGGAGTTTTGCTCTCATTGCCCAGGCTGCAGTGCAATGTCGTGGTCTCGGCTCACACAACCTCCGACTCCCGGGTTCATGTGATTCTCCTGCCTCCACCTCCTGAGTAGCTGGGATTACAGGCGCGCAACACAACGCCCAGCTAATTTTTTGTATTTTTAGTAGAGATGGGGTTTCACCATGTTGGTCAGGCTGGTCTTGAACTCCCGACCTCAGGTGATCTGCACGCCTCGGCCTCCCAAAGTGCTGGGATTACAGGCATGAGCAACCGCGGCCTGTGAGGGCTTTCTACTTTTAAGATTCAGGACGCATAGCCTGGGAGGTAAATGGTAGTATATATATATATATATATATATATATATATATATATACACACACACACTGTATATATATATACATATATACGGTATATTATACTATATATACATATATACTGAATATTATACTCTATATATACATATCTACTGTATATTATACTGTATATATATATACACATACACACATACACACATGAGACAGAGAGAAGAGATAGACAATTTCATGTGAAAATATAAACTGTTAACATAAAATTTTGCTTCTCTGAGGAATATTTAGCATTGTTCTCAAACTTCTCTGCAGAATTTAAGCATTTTTCTCAGAACTCACCAGATAGAATGAGGGAGGGGTCATATGATAGGAGCCAGAGATGAAGGGAGAATAATAGAGAGGGTGCTTTGGGAAAAATAGTACAGTAAGGCTAGGGAATACTTCTCTCCAACGAAAAGACCAAGGTCACAGCTATATCTCTTCAGAAGCCAAACTTTCTTTTAAAATGTCAATTTCCATCTATTTCTTGCTTCACAGACATTCCATTCATTGCTGGATTTCAAATAAAGCCTTTCCATGCGCAACTTTTCTATAGAAAAAGAGAAATATGGGGGACAGTACAGTCTAAGAAGTGATTAAGAATATCTAGTGGACTTTCCCAGACTGTAAATCTTTACATATATCTGAGCCTAATGAGGTGTTTTATTGTGCTATAATGCACAGTGAACTATACAGATGCTTCTTTTTGATCATGCTGCAGAATGGAACTAAATACTAAATACCAAATAGCACTCCCATGATTCTTAGAGATGTCATTCATATGGCATATTTATGCTTTTTTATATAGCAATTCTTATTCTTAGCTCTTAGGCAATTACGGAATCTTTTTTGTCATTTTAATAATCATGCTCCATTTGAGTTATGCAAGGTAGAAATTCTAAGTAGAAAATCTTGTTTTTATTGAACGTTTTTAGTAAACATTTTGGAAAATGTCTGTTTTTTGATGCTACTTCTGCACGCTTTCTCAACATGATATTACTTGGTATTGTCCTTATTAACCATAGTACACCATATTCTGCAAATATTAGAGAGGGTTAAAAATCAGTCATGTATAAGTGTATTGTCCTTATTAACCATAGTACACCATATTCTGCAAATATTACAGAGGGTTAAAAATCAGTCATGTATAAGTAAAGTTAATGAAATAGAAAGGAAACCACATGTAGGAAATGGAAGGCAGAAGCAAATGTATTAACCGTGAGTTAGAAACGGTTTGGTCTTTGGAATGAAGCAGCAAGAGTTTAAAAATCTTGTTTGTGATTCACTAGCTTTGTGACCTTGGAGAATTACTTCAGATTTCTGAGTATCAGTTTAGTAGGTGATATCAATTGCAACTTCGCAGAATTATCATAAATATTAAATAAAGGACTTAGTATTTGGGAGAGCATAGAAAATTACTAATAGTTACATTTTTGTTAATATTACCGTTATTATTATCATACGTATAGTATTTTCTTTCACTGACAATGCATTTAGGACATAAGCAGAACTATAGAACAGTGCTTCTCCAACTTAAATGCAGAGCATGAATCACCTGGAGTTTTGTCAAAATGCGAATTCTGACTCAGTAGTCCTGCAAACTAACGAAGTCTTGGTAATGCTGGTGCTGCTAGTTCACCAACAGACCACACGTTTTGCAACAGCTATATAGAATGTCCTGTTTCTTTTTTTAATCACAAAACATGGCAAGCTCTAAAATAAAGCAGAATAACAGATTTAAATGTTAATACTCATGTCCTCAATTTATAATTTCTCCCTCCCTAACAATGGTATAATTCTGATTAAAAATTAGCAAAGAAAAAAATGGAAATTAATCTTCCTATGTTTATTCTTTTAACAAATTCTGGGTGATTACTACTGGGTTACTTGCTGTAGGAAATAGAAAAATTGCTTTGACATAGATCCTCAAGAATCTGTCCCACTACAAGCTTATTTTTGTAGGAAGCTAAAAGATTTATATAAATAACCGTAATTAAAGAGACAAATGAAGAAGTGCAATGAAAGACGTAGGCAAAGTGCTAGAGGAGTTCGGGGTGGAGGAAAATTATCCTAAAATAATATCTATGCATAACATTATGCTATCTTCCCTAACCAGCGCTTGACCAGATTGTCACAGTGAACTTTGGTCCTTTCTTATATCTTAGTTTTGGTTCCCACATCCTTCTGTTTGGGGAAGTTCTTGTTTTCCTCATGTAATGACAACAACACTTAAACAATGTATACTAGATAAAAGGAACTATATTGCTTGCTTTATTTACATAGTTAATTTAATTTGCACAATGAACTATGAAGTAATCAGCATTATTTCCTTCATTTTACATATGAGAAAATGGAGAATCAGCGACATTGAATCATCTCAAGTTTCTAAAATATCCACTCTCACCAGGCTATTTCCCTGTTTTTGTCTGTATGCTGCTATAACAAAATGCCACAGATTGAGTAATTCATAAAAAACAGAAATGTATTTCTCACAGTTCTGGGGCTGAGAAGTCTGAAATCAAGACAGCGGAGATTTGGCAGTTGGTCCCGAGGTGGCACCTTCTTGCTTCGTCTTCAGGTGACAAAAGTGGGCAAAAACGGACAATGTAAGGACATGGCAGAAGAGACTGAGGAGCCCGGCATTCCTCTAAAGCATCTTTTACGAGGACGTTTATCTCATTCATGAGGGTGGATCCTTCTTCACTTAATCACTTAACCAAAAGCCCCATCTCTTGATGTCATTGTCCTGGGATTTTAGTTTCAACATACAAACTTTGGATGGGCACATAGGTTCAAATCATAGCACCCTCCAAATTATAATGCCTCTCTCATGCCTGTTCTCCTTGAAGTACCCTCTGGTTTTGCTCTCTTCATTCTTGCCATCACAGTTAACCCTTCAGTTCCATTTCTTTAAGTAATCTCTAAATTTGTAAGATGGTTCCATCTTTTTTTTTTGTATATGGCAGTCTCTCAAACATATTTGTCATATGAACTAAGTAGGTAAATATGTAAATGCCTGCTAAATTTTAGTGAATGATATAATGGCCTAAAGATGTATCTACCCTTCAGCCAAATATATTTACTTTTAGTAGCAATCTCCTGCCATATACAAAGTCACGACCCTAGGGGTAAACATTTTAGCCTGTGGGTAAGATGTAAAGCAGTGGTATGTTATACTGACAACTCACTGTCATAGCACTGGGACATGCTCCTCTATCTGCTACAAATTGAATCAACAAAATATATATGATTTTGTGAGATTTAAATGTATGCTCCTGTTAGTAAAATAAAAGTATGGGAAAACTTTACGGAGTAGATTTAATAGAAATGTTTTCCTGAGTTATCTGCCTTCTTTATTTTTATGTTATGCTTTAAGTCTATGGTCAATGTATAGAGCTATGATTGATGTGCTTTTCCAATTCTGTTCAGATCAGACAGGTTAATTTTCTTCTTTTAAATCTTCTTGAATTTTGTCTAACACATTTTGTTCAAATTTCTTACTAGATTATACTCCCTTCCCTAACTGCTTCATGATTACTTATACACAAACAATATTATGATATTTACACATTGAATTCATTTTAGGTGATGATTTTGGTCATAAACATGAGCAGGTTGTGAACTGTTTCAGCCATCCCAGGGCATGGCTGTCAGTCCCTTGTCTAATGTTTCAAAAAAATCTTGAATTTGTGATGATGCTGTGATGGCCCCTCAGATATTCTTACACACATCTTTGCCCCTTGTTCCCTCTAACTTTCCTCTTCTGAGAAAAAAGCAAACACTGCCAAGCTCACATGGAATTACATTTGGATGCAAGTGTCACTATGCGATGGTTGCCAATAAAAGTACACAAGGAATTTTATTATGGTGAATTAAAGGCAAACAGACTTCAGAGAAATGAGCACGAACATGAAAATGGCGCATGGTACGCGGATCTCACTGGAAAGTCATTCGGTACACAATGTTTTCACTAGAAAAATCCATTAGCTTTAGCTAGAAATTGAAATTACTTTGTAGGAAATCAGAATAAAATATGTGAAAATATTATATTCTGTGCAAGATTAATACCACGCATGGTGTTGAAAGGTTTGTGGTCTTGCTTCGACGATGCTAAAAGGTCAGAAACCACAAAGATGCATATGTGCTGTCGTTTGCACAGTTACTAATTTTTCTCATTATTTCCATAATGCGATGTGCTGTTTCAACAGAGAAACCCTCTGGAGAGTGGCTTGCACTGTTTTCAGGCAGCTCTTTTGCTTTCATGTTTTGGCCTTGGCCAGGGAATTCAGACAGACTTTTCAGTTATTTTCGACAAGAATGTATTCATTTATTGTTTTAAATAATAATAAATAGATTTTAAAATTACTGTACATTACTGCACTTTAAACGCCATGAGGTCAAGGACTCTAAAGTCTGGACATCATTGTATACCCTACATCTTGCACAAGGTTTAGAAAAAATGGCATGGACACCTATTTTTTGAATCAGTAAATGAATACATAAAAGAATTCCAAACTCTAGTCCAAGGTTTTAGATTAATAATGTATTAAAATGCGTAAAATTTATAGACAAAACTATTCTTATTTAGAAGTTTATTCTTTAGTTGGAGAGATAAAATATATGCACATAAAAGCTTAAGGAAAAATAATAAGGGTTTTGAAGTACTTACTATGTGAAAAATTTAGCATAAACCTTACATCCATTTATTTAACACATTTTATACGTTGCATTATTTATATATAGTGCTGATTGGTAGAATTCATATGTGAACGGAACTATAAAAATTTTGAGGATAAGCACTAGAAACACAGAATAAATAGAGTGTTAACATGCAAAACACAGAAATACTTACATTGACTAGGTGAAAGAAAAGATTTCTGGTTCCATGTACACTGATTATAAAGGGATGAGTATGACATTATTATGCCAGAATCAATAAATATTTTAAATAGGGAGAAAACTATAATTATATATCTTTGTGTTCAACAGGAGTAGCAGTATTGATAAAGTAGAAGTTTGTTATACCTTGTTTATAGTCTTTTAAAGTTGTTTATAAATAAAATCTACTCCTAGTTAATTAATGGTTGATGTTCATTGAAGTGTTTTAAAATTTTTGACCTCTGAATTGCCTTGTACATATGGAGAAATAAAGCTTGCCTAGCGTAATTTCTTGAGTGGAGAATTAATGATCTGGATAGATTTGTTGACAATAAATATGTCTGTACTTATTTTACTAATTCATTAATCTTCATGAAGAAAAATGTAAAAGTCATATTCTAGTATTTTATACCATGGAAAAAATATCTTATCCTTTTCCTAAGGAAAAATACATCATGACACAAAAGTAAAGTTAATTAAATTACTTAGTTTGTTAATTAACTGTCTATTATTTCTATGGGTTGAAGTAAATTTGATACTCAATGCTATTTAATCTAATTCTAAAAGCTTGAATGAGTAATGATTTTTTCATGTAAGGTTAGTTGAAATAAATTATCATTGATTTTCAGATTTAATATTAATTAGCTATTGCATATTCTTAATGGGAAATAAGTGTTTAAAAAGCCCTTTTTGGTTGCAAAAAGACCACGCCCATTGTAGACTTCTTAGAATACATCACATCTGGCCTCTTTTTTAGAGTGGGGAATTCAACTCATAAGTGGCTGGACATTGATTCTGAACATTTTGAACATTATTTGCCTGTCTTCACTCATACTGGTTGCTGTTCTTTTATAAGTAATCACCATGTTTAGCATGCACTTGAACTATTGTTACTTAGGGTGCTTGACTATTTACAAGTCTCACTAGGATTCTAGGTATTCATTAGTCTCGTGGTGTGTATTTGCTGATGGTCCTATTATCTTTGTTGGTTCAGTTACACAGTACCATCCAAGATGCTGCAACACATTATACACAGGCTATGGGTTGTGGGAGCTACAGATTTCAGTTATTATTTAGGCTCAGAAACTTAGAATCTCTGCAAGGTTGGACATGTTCCTTAGTCTTGTTTTAAGACCGTCTTGTTTTAAAAGTTAGTCCCAAATTCTTAAAATATAGAATAGGGGTGCTAGTAGTGCTCACAGAATTGTAGTAAAGATCAGCTGGGAAAGAAGAGCCTATTAAACAGAGCCTGGTATTTAATAAGTATCAGCTGCCTTCAATTAGGAATCTGTGTTGTCGTGATTAGAAGATTGCTGGTTTATTTTACAGATCTGTAAGTATAGCCAAAATATGTCAAAATAACCACCAGAAAGAATCATATACCGTCCCTTGAACATTTCATCCCTAGAATCTAGCCAGATTAGCATCTCTATACTGGCAATACTGTTAACACAGATTGTGCTCAAACCCCTCATTGACTTTTCAGCACCTGTAAATTACTGGAGATTTAGGAAGAAGTCTGGGGTTATGGCTTAGTTAAGCTGAGTGGCCAGAAAGTGTGAGATGCTGGATGCCTCCTCCAGTTCATTTCTCCAGCGGCCGCACCAGGCGTATCCATAGCTCCGCTCCCGGGAGCTCGTCTCCGGCGTGGGGCGTGTGCGCACCCCTGGCCGGGCGGAGCCTGGAGCCTGCTCATTAGCAGCGCGGGCAGCTCGTGCGCCCGCAGGAGGGAGGCGGAAGCACAGCCCTGCGCCGCCAGCAGGAGGAGGGAGCGCGGCGGCTGCAGGCAGGGGAGGGAGAGGAAAGAACGGAGGGACGGTTCCCGGACAGAGCGGGAGGAATCGGGGAGCGGCCGGTCCGGGGGGAGCTGCTCCGCTGCGCTGCGCTCGTTATTCACAGGACGCGGCGGCGCTTCCCGGGGCCGCTTCCCGGTCCCCTGGGTGGAGGCTGCCGTCTAAACCTGACTCCAGGTGAGTTCCCCAAAGAGGTGAAGCGAGGGGTCTCGAACCAGAGACGTGGAACTGGCGAGGCTGCTCGGCTCCCCAAGCGCTGCTGCCTTGACATTTCCCGATTCACGGGAGGTTTTGGGGGCGGCTGCACAGGCTGGAGGGGCGGATGGGCGGTTGCGATCCTCAGCCGGCGTGGGGGCGTTCGGGAGGAATTAGCTTCAGTGAACGGGGTTTTAGGAGATGTCCCCAAGGCACGCGCTACGTATGCGTTTCTAGACGAGCTTTTGAGACAGAAATTTGGCTTTCCGGATGCCCGTTTTGGCCTTCTGTCCTTCCTTTTGCTTGCCTCATGCCCAATTTTCCAAGCCGAGGAAAGGACTGGAAGGGCGTGGAAGTAGGAGGTCTGGGCACAGAATGCGGCAGGGCAGCCCTGGTCTCCAAGTTTGGGGGTGGGGGGTGGGACTCTTTTCCTTTCAGCCTAATTTACCAGGGGAAAACCCGCAGAGCAACTTGAGGTGCCTTTGCTCCGCACCCTCCATAAGCTTATTAGAGGGAACTTCAGGCTCGCTAGACAGCCTGTGACAGGTGACGGCAATTGAGCTTAAAAGCCATGTTGGTTCACTTCGTCTCCTCTTTATCCTTTGTTGCAAAATTGATACCTTTTTGGATTTCTTTAACAGCACAAAGTTTAAGTGGCCGGCTGACAGGAAATATTTCTTTTGAAACTGCTATGAGAAAAGTGATGAGTTAACGTGGAGAGAAAGGCAACTTTATTTTCTTGGAAGAACTTTGGGGAAAGAGATTGATAGAGAAATTCTGGGCATGAAATTATGGACATTTCCCACAGAACTTCCTTCATTTATTTATTTTTTTACATTTCCTTCATTTTTTTAATCGTGTGTGTGTGAGTGTGTGTGTGTATCAGAGAGACAAAATTCCTTGGAGGTATTAGGACTTTATTTGGTTCAGAAGTTTCTTTCTTACTAATAGCACTAATTTTTGATCATCGAGATTGTAAGAATTTACTAAGTGTTTTGCTTTTAGGTGTTTTGGATCTGTTTTTTTAAAAAATTCAATACTTACTTTGTGGGCCTTGCTGAATACCTGTCAATAAAATCGGTGGGCATACAGTTAGTCACATGACCCCTGTGGATTTAATAGCAGGTAAGTATACAAATGATAAGTTTAGGAAATAAATGTCAGAATCAACATTTAGGTGTGAAATTGAAATATCTTTCAAATATTTACCAAATTCTCTTTTAGGATCCAATGTCATTTTATGGTCAAGAGAGCTTAAAGGTTTCTCAGATTGAGATATATGTATCTACTTTGTTAATCCAAATGTAATGTTTTATTTTGTTCTTTCTTTAATGACTGTTTGAATTCAACAAATAAAACTTGCATATTTAATGTAAGGTTCTTTCACATATATTACTTCTCCAATTTTTAATATAAATTTAAGGAGAAAAGCAATATTAATTCCATTTTGTAGATGAAGAGACTGTGTCACAGAAGTATTACTTTACCTAGATTTCTGTAATTATTATGTTATAAACTTAGAAATTACATATTATTCTGGAACATATAAAATATATGAATGTTATAAACCATAAGAATTCAGACCTATGCTATTTAACTTCAAGTTTAGTTCTTTACCCAAACAATTGCATGACTACATTGAGACTACTGAAGTAATTATATATAAGCATGCTATATGAAAAAATAAAACGTTTCTTATTTTTCTCGTTTCTCTTTGATATAAAATATACTATAATTTTATGGAGTTATATTCCATATTTAGATGCTCCTAACTTCCAAATAACACCTAAACTCCTAAAAACTGACCTGTGTCCTTCTTAATAGAAGTGGCTTGACCGGGAGACTCAATTTTTACTAAGAATATTCTTGGGATAATTTATGTCTTATAATCAAGATAAAGACAGGCCACATTTAGTTGTATTTTTAAACCACTTAGTGTGAACTTGCAACGCAGACATAACTTGCTTCCAGGCTACACTGCCAGCTTTGCAGTGAATAGTCTTTAAGATTCCGTGGAAACAATGGCAGATATAGCTAATGTATATCTGACGTAGGATTTATGAGAAAAGGAGAGGTAGAAACTGAATGCTCTTATATTTCATATGTGACCACATTCATAAAACTTTATTGATAAGTACTTTGTTGTCTGACACGGGCTGATACAAATAGGCTTCTTCAAGAGTTGAGGAAGAAAACAAAATCCCTATAATACAGCCTTTTTCCTCCTTTTCTTTCTTAAGTGGTAATAGTGGATCCTAGCTTTTGTGTGTCTATGCATGCTCAATACAGTTAGGGGTATAAGGAGAAGATAAGCAAGAATATTGAATGCTAGCTAGGAAACTTTTTGGAGTCTCAAATACTTTGGAACGATTTTTCACATTATATACATAAAATTCATAGTTACACTTGGGAACTAAGTATATTATACACAACTTTGCATCTGATTACAGGATTCCCTGTACATTTATAGCTCAGGTATTCTGGAAAGAGTCAAGATAATTAGTTTTATGGCTCTTGCCCATGTGACCTGTTTCTTTCTGGTCCTGATATTAAAAGGATGACTTAAATTTTCTGGAATGTCAAAATTTTCTCTTCCCTTGGATCCTACAAAATACTTCAAGCAGTGTATGTGTGATTCTCGCTGTCATTCCAACATTTCCAATCCTCCTGAGAATGCTAAACAATGCCCTATATTTCTTCCTTTGTAATTCTTTCAGATAGAGGGTTAGCTGAGTTAGGAAGAAAGGAGAGAGGGAGAGAAGAAGAGAGATGACATTTTATCCCTCAGGAAAGAACAAGACCAATTGTATTCCTAATTTAGAAATATTATTCTACAAACATTCCTGAACAAGAGGGCTTTGCATATACATTAAAGCAGAATACCTAGTCAACTTCTAGTTGTGCCATGCAGTGAGATGGAAGTAAGATGAGCAAGCCGAGATCATTTTTGTTGGAGAACTGAGACCACATGAAATAGGTAACAGAGTTACCCCAACTGAGGGGCAAGAGGACTTGAAAGTTTCCTCCATAAATTTGCAGTTAGTACAGGGCTGCTCCAGTGATCAGAGTCATGAATGCCCTAGAGTGTCTGTATAACCCTGTACACAGGCTGAGACAGCTCTAATGGCCCAGAAAAGCCTCTGGACAGAATCACTGCACCCTTGGACATTGTCCGACCGCATGTATGAGAATAGTGAGTGCTGAGGAGTTGTGGGTAGCTCGGTACAACTCTTGCTAAAGGAGTGTTATCAACATTCATTGCTGAAAGTGAATTTTTTCATTCACATATGTGATGCCTATTAGGTCATGCTTTCTTGGATACAAATTTGTACAAGATATGAATTAATTTTTGAACATCCTTTCTTAAAAGTACCATGTTCATATAGTTGCTCATTTTAATATGAGTAGTTCAGATGGGACATAATACAGTAAGGAGATGATTGAACATCCTAAGAGCTAGTGTATATACCTTTGTTCATGATGAGATTCATCCCCTGTCCCCCTTTGTAGTGACACTGATGGCATAAGGGAGTATTAGATGAAATTTAATGCAGAAAACAATGGGATATATGAATGGTAGATATGGTTGACAACCACCATTTTCACTGAAGTTGTTTCAAAGCAAAGAAATTTGGGATAAATTCATTTTATTTGCTCCTGAAGGGTAATTAGGAATAAGTAGGAATTGTGAAGAGGCTGTAGTGTTGACATTAAGAGAAGTTTTTGATTCTTAAAATAGGATATATTACACAAGAGTGAACAAACAGAAGATACTGAACAAATATTCTGTCATAAGTAAGTGATGGATTATTCGGACTTGTTGAACTATGTTTTTAAATGTATTATTTAAATATTTAAATATTATTAAAACCTTAAATAATATTTAAATATTATAAAAGTTATAGAAAATTATGTTTTCAATACAAATATACACTTATAAGCTATATTGTAGATATGGGAGTAAACAATGCAATTTTTTTTAACTGAGTGAAAAATTTAGTTTTTTAAAATTCCAAATGGAGCTAACAGCTTAGTGTGATACATATTTTGAATTTCAAAATTTGTAACCAAATAGGACAAATGTGTTGAAGTGTACTTTTCTTGAAGAACCGTGATAAGAATGAGCGGTGAAAAAATTACAGCATACTTACCAGGGATCAAATACTTGCTTAGGGTTAATAAGAAAAATCTCAGCAAACGCTAGAAATGAGGTACACGATCTATCACAGACCCATGATTAAGGTGGTATCTTGTTAGGTATATGAGCTTGAAAAGAAACGGCATGGCTTCACTTTACCTCAGTTGCTTCTTTTGTAAAACGGGGAGACTAAGAGTGTGGTAACTCAAAATCCTTTGTTAATGATTTTCTTCTTAGAACAGTGCCAGGTCCAATTAGGATTAGATTGCTATTTTTATTATTGATATTTGCCCTAGTTCTGCCTTTTATTGACTGTGTGAAATTGGTGAAGATCCCTTTCTGAAGCTTTGTTTCTTACCTACAAGCTGGGAATAGAATACCTGCTATGAAGAGTGGTTGTTAGTACATTAGAAAGGCTGGGTATTTGTTGATATAAGGGGCTCAGCGCATGGTAGAAATTTGATAGCATTTTTTTCTTGCCCTCCCATGTATTACTGTGGAGACATCCCACATATTATGTCCAAGTTTTTATTTTCCCCTCAAATGCAATGTCAAGCACAAAACATTCCCATCTCCCAATTCTCTTCTGATGTTCTACAACCATTAAAGTATAGAAAACTAGAATGAGTGTTTTTATAACTTTTGCTGTACTTAAGCATGTGGAGAGAAGAGCACTAGATCACAGGACACACTTTGATAGGAAAAGGGAAATATTTACACTGCAAACAACTTTCTCCTCATGCTTAACAGTTTTATGCTGTCATTCTGTCAGCACCAAGTGAGATTTTTCTCTTTAAATAGTTTTCTATTTGTGGTATGATAATTCATGTATGGACTTCATGTAATTAACATAAATATAATGGATAGTTGAGAAGTGGTTTATTTTTACCAAGAGGAAAAAATTTGTACACGATTTTTAAAAATATTGCTTTGAAAATATTTAAAATTAATTTTGATTCAGTTGGTGGAAGATAGTGTCACAAACTCACTGCTAGTGGTATTCTTGAGAAGTAATGTTTGAATTTTCTAGGTATTGTCCCCAGACTGGCTTAAAAGAATTTAATTTTAGATGTAAATTTTCTGCTTAACATGGAAGATTTTTCCCTGAAAATATTAGCTTCATCAGATACACAGTTGCTTAGGGGTAGCTACATGGAATTATGGGAAGGGTGAAATAGAAAAAAATTTTCATGTCTAAGTTATACATACTGGTGTAATCATATTGATTGGATGATAATGATAATTACAGCAATAATGTGATTGAAAGGGTAAGCAAGTAACATATACTACAGTTACTAATATAATCCTGTGATTGAGTTTACCACTTCGTTTCTCTTTTCTGGAATCCCTTAAGTTTGTCACTATTGCACTTTATTTCCTTTGCTTATTGTAGTGGTGTATTAGTTGTATTACTGCTGCTATAACAAATTACCACACATTTACATAACTTAACACATATTTATTGTCTTGCAGTTTCAAAGGTCAGAAGTCCAAAATCACTGTAATTAGGCTAAGTCAATGTGTCTGCAGTGTGGGTTCCTTCTCGAGGTGCTGAGGGGAGAATCCATTCTCTTGCATTTTCTGCTTCTGGTGGCACCTGTCTTCATTGTCTTTTCCCCATTCCTCCATTTTCAAGGTGCGTTGCTTTTATTTCTGTTTCTGTCTCCGCGTTGTCTCCTCCTTTAACTTTGAGTCCTTATCTCCACTTCATCTAAGGACTCCTGTGATTACTTTGGACTCACATGGATGATCTGGGATAATCACCTTGTCTCCAGATCCTGAACTGAATCGTATCTACAAGTCCTTTGGCTGTGTAAGGCAGCACATTCCCAGGGCCTGGAGATTAGGTGAAGAACATCTTTTGTGACTATTATGCAGCCTATCACAAGTGGTAATAACACTTTTATTGCCTTGAGACCCTGAAATTAATGTACTTGCTTACGCATGGAAAAGCAATGTATCTGTGGGGGTAACAGTTTATTTTTGAACCATTAGAAGGTATTGATGGGGAAGTTTTCATCTGACAACAGATACTGATAAATTAAATACCCTTAGATTTGTCAAAACTAGCTTTAGTAAAATATAAGTAAAAGTATTTGCACTGCTAGGGTCAAAAATATTAATTAAACCCATTATTTATCAAGGCCAAGTCCTGGATTAGTTAGGTTTAAATTAACATGGAACATTATCTTCCATAGTGCTTAATTGTGAAGCTTAGTTCTTGTTGACAAATCTCATCCATATAAGAAAGCATCGAAAGGTTGGTGTTTTTTTAACCTTTGCAGAATATAAATTTTCAAAGGGATGTTAGACAGTAGTTCCATCACAATTGATGCAGTTCACAAACATTCATTGTGAATATTTTATCTCATGAGTTATATCTATGACACTAATCATAGACTTCTAGAATAAATTTAGCAATGGTCATGTCAGCCTTTCAAATCTTTCTATAACCTAGAAGAGGATCATTGCATAAGATAGATTCATTTTCCCCTTTATTCCATTGTTGCCAGAGAGAACTTGAAATGCCCTGTTCAAATTAATTTAATGCAAATGAATTCTTGCTGCCTCACAAGTAGTTTGCCCTTCATTTTTCTTAAAATTATATTGAAAATGGATGTGACATGCTTTACTGGTTGTTGTGCAGGAAGCATTGTCCTTCCTGAAAGCTCCCTCATTTGTCAAAATGAAGCCATTAAGAGTAAAGTAAATTATATTATCTGATCATAGTATCACAATTGACCTTAAAACAATAAATTTTGTAATCAGTGCAAATTGCTGAATAGTGTTTGCAGTTGTAGAAATTTCAAAGGAAACCCTGTTTGAGATACAAAGCTGCTATAATCATTTTTAAAATCTTTGTTTTTCTTTTACTTTGGAACAGTAGTGCAGTAAGTACTTTTGCCTTATTGTTCTCTCTGCCTTCCAGAAACCCTCATTCAAATATTCTAAGTTTTTAAGTCTTTTTCATTTCTTTTAATATTGTAACATTTAACAATGTCAAAGAAAGTATAATTTTTCTGGAAATCAAGCTAAAAATAAAGAGAAGCCGATGTAAATGAACATCAAATTAACAAGATTGATTAGGAAAAGTAATTTTTGAAAAGGGCCCAAAATCCCTTTGCACATAAATGCAAAAGAATTTAGTGAAAAAGGTGAAACTGGAGTAAAGAACTCTACGGATGCGTAAGTAACTCTTAATGAGAATGAGTAACGTACATGCATATCTTTAGCTCCCAGTTTCAGAGATACAGTAGTTGTACAACAAATGGTCCTTTCCTGCTCTTAAGGAAGGCTCTCCTCCTCCAGCCATGCCATTCCTCAGAGCAAGCTCTTCCACTGAGTTTTCAGCAACCATAAGTAAGAAGGATGGTACGATAGGCTGCGTGTACATATGGCCCTCATTAGCAGGCCAACTGTTCCTTTTGCCCACCCACATCACTGGGGACATATGGCGTTACTTTGACTGTTGAAACAAGTGTGTGTGGACATATCTTGGTATGAGTAAAAGACTGTTGATTGTCTTTCTCTTGTCTCTCGTGCAACCGTCTCCTTGTGGAGATCGTATTATCCATAACACTAGATTTGAGGATGATAAATGACGTTGTTATTATTAACTGAATTTGCCTCTCTAGTTTGATCACAAAACCAGCGAATGTTTGCTTATGGAACATGTAAAGCTTATAGAAGATGGAAAGCTTACAGAAAGAAGTGATGGCTTTTCTAAGCATAAGAATCAGGTCTTTTTCAATCAAAAACTAACTCATTCAAAAATTCAAGAGTTATGTAAAACCAGAACAGCAGAGGTTTCAGAAATGCTATTGAGATCATTTATTATAAAATAGCCATTAATGAAATGTAATAGTGAGTCTGTTGTTGTGACTATGTGGAGAAATGAATGAGAAAATATAAGATAGGCTGGAATGAAGAGAGTCATCTGATCCCAGCATAATTCATTTTATATAGTTCACAGTCTTGTAACTTTAAAAAAATTATGAATTTTTTCAATACTGTGAATTCTGAATTTGCAATATGAGGCTTTTCAATCCTTGCAACAAGTGTGTATTTTTCAGTGGTTCTAGAATTATCGGGGCTTTCGAGCTGCTTCTGATAAGAAGGCAAGGCTAGAGGACTCGTGTTGAGGTGGCATTTGCACAGGACTTTAGATAACATACATCGATGATGTAGAGAGAAGAGCGGGTGATGTTGCTCCGGATTATACGGGAAAGGCACCTTTTGCTCCCTCTGCTGACCTATTTGTGTATTTAGTTGTGTAGCATATTTCTTGTAGAATTACATAGTAATTTCACACACTACATTAAGAAAATCTGAACAATTTTTACTAAACTCATGTTTTCTAAATATTAAGTAAATAAAACCAATATTTGGCTAGGTAACATTTATAAAAACAGGATTTCTAGATGATAAATTTTCATCTATATCTATAGAGCTGATAAATTTTCAAAACCCTTTGAATATCACTAGTACTACAAAGTCTCGTTTCAGTTTCAGTGCCATGGCACATTGATTAATCACCACTAAAGCGGTACATGAAATATTTGGCAATATAGGTAATTGGTAATGGTGATTGGTGCACAGAATACGGCACCATTATTATGCACTGGCCTTGAGAACTTTAGTTTTCATCTTCGTTCACCTGATAGAGAACAAACTAACAGCTTTTTTCTTTCAACTTGCTGGAGAATAAACTAACAACTTCAAATTATCTGATCCATCCAAAAACTTATTTCCTTGAAACTCACTGATTTATTTATTATTTCGTGGGGATCACTATTATTTGCTGTAGTAAAATATCAAATGATCGATGTTTTATACCAACATGGCAGCTCACATGGTAGGCAACAGAATGAAAACAAACAGGTTTACTACCAAGAATTATACTATATTGCTTTTATTGACAGAAAAAGCATACAGATAATTTTATTCAGAGATTTTATGTGAATTATTTTGATAAGTGTACACATATATTTATAAGTGACCTTTCTTTGTCAAGTGTGTGCCCACACATGTATTCATACTAAATCAATCTTAGAGATTTTATCCAAAGATTGAATTTCTTAAAGTGACTGTTCCAAATATGTGTAATTTATGGCCAAAAAGTCACAAAATGGCAATACAAGGAGGCATAAAAGTGAAGATAAAGGGGGAGATGATGGTTAAAAACACCTGTAAATGAATAATTGATTTTGATTTAAATTCTCTTTAGTTCTTAGCTGATGAAATGAATATAAATGAAATTATTATGCAAAACACCTCTATTTGTTGTATATGCATGTACATATATGTGTTACAAATACAAAACTGATAGGATATTATTTAACATATAGTCACACTCATAATGTGCATATATGTACATAATGAAAATGAGTGCTTGATTTATATGTATGTATACACACACATACACATATGGCATACTTTCATTTTTTAAAATTTTACTTTAAGTTCTGGGATACATGTGCTGAACATGCAGGTTTGTTACATAGGTATACTTGTGCCATGGTAATTTGCTGCACCCATCAACCCGTCATCTAGGTTTTAAGCTCCACATGCATTAGCTATTTGTCCTAATGCTCTCCCTCCCCTTTCCCCCCACCCACCTACAGACCCCAGTGTGTGATGTTCCTCTCCCTTTGTCAATATGTTCTCATTGTTCAGCAGCCACTTATGAGTGAGAACATGCAGTGTTTGGTTTTCTGTTCCTTTGTTAGTTTGCTGAGGATGATGGTTTCCAGCTTCATCCATATCCCTGCAAAGGACGTGAACTCATCCTTTTTTATGGCTTTGTAGTATTCCATGGTGAACATGTGCCACATTTTCTTCATCCAGTGTATCATTGATGGGCATTATGTTGGTTCCAAGTCTTTGCTATTGTAAATAGTGCCATGATAAACATATGTGTACATGTGTCTTTAGAGTAGAATGATTTATAATCCTTTGGTATATACCCAGTAATGGGATTGCTGGGTCAAATGGTATTTCTGGTTTTATATCCTTGAGGAATCACCACATTGTATTCCACAATGGTTGAACTATTTTACAAGCCCACCAACAGTGTAAAAGTGTTCCTATTTCTCTGCATCTTCTCCAGCATCTGCTGTTTCCAGAATTTTTAATGATCACCATTCAAACTGGTGTGAGATGGTATGTCATTGTGGTTTTGATTTGCATTTCTCTAGTGACCAGTGATAATGAGCTTTTTTCATATGTTTATTGGCCACATACATGTCTTCTTTTGAGGAGTGTCTGTTCATATCCTTTGCCCACTTTTTGATGGGGTTGTTTGTTTTTTTTTCTTGTAAATTTGTTTAAGTTCCTTCTAGATTCTGGATATTAGACCTTTGTCAGATGGATAGATTGCAAAAATTTTCTCATATTTTGTAGGTTGCCTGTTCACTCTTGTGATAGTTTATTTTACTGAGCAGAAGCTCTTTAGTTTGATTAGATTCCATCTGTCAATTTTGGCTGTTGTTTCAAGTGCTGTTGGTGTTTTAGTCATGAAGTCTTTGCCCACACCTATGTCCTGAATCATATTGCCTAGGTTTTCTTCTAGGGTTTTTATAGTTTTAGGTTTTACATTTATGTTTTTAATCCACCTTGAGTTAATTCTTTTATAAGGTATAATGAAGGGGTCCAGTTTCTCTTTTCTGCATATGGCTAGCCAGTTTTCCCAGCGCCATTTATTACATAGGGAATCCTTTCCCCATTGCTTGCTTTTGTCAGGTTTGTTGAAGATCAGGTTGTTGTAGATGTGTGGTGTTATTTCTGAGGCCTCTATTCTGTTTCATTGGTCTATATATCTGTTTTGGTATTAGCACCATGCTGTTTTGGTTACTTTAGCTTTGTAATATAGTTTGAAGTCAGGCAGCATCATGCCTCCAGCTTTGTTCTTTTTGCTTAGGTTAGCCTTGGCTCCACAGGCTCTTTTTTGCTTCCATATGAAATTTAACATAGTTTTTTTCTAGTTCTGTGAAGAAAGTCAATGGTAGCTTGATGGGAATAGCATTGAATCTATAAATTACTTTGGGCAATATGGCCATTTTCATGATATTGGGTCTTCCTATCCATGAGGATGGAATGTTTCTCTATGTGTTTGTGTCCTGTCATTTCCTTGAGCTCTGGTTTGTAGTTCTCCTTGAAGAGGTCCTTCACATCCCTTGTAGGTTGTATTCCTAGGTATTTTGTTTTCTTTATAGCAATTGTGAATGGGAGTTTACTAATGATTTGGCTCTCTGCTTGTCTGTTATTGGTATATAAGAAAGATTGTGATTTTTGCACATTAATTTTATATCCTGAGACTTTGCCAAAGTTGCTTATCAGGTTAAGGAATTTTTGGGCTGAGGTGGTGGCATTTTGTAAATATACAATCATGTCATCTGCAGACAGAGACAATTTGATTTCCTCTCTTCCTATTTGCATGCTTTTATTTCTTTCTCTTACTCGATTGCCCTGGCCAGAACTTCCAATACTATGTTGATAAGAGTGGGGAGAGAGGGCATCCTTCTCTTGGGCCAGTTTTCAAAGGGAATGCTTCCAGCTTTTGGCCATTTAGCATGATATTAGCTATGCATTTGTCATAAATAGCTCTTATTTTTGTGAGATATGTTCCATCAATACCTAGTTTATTGAGAGTTTTTAGTATGAGGGGTGTTGAATTTTATTGAAGGCCTTTTCTGCATCTATTGAGATAATCATGTGGTTTTTGTCATTGGTTCTGTTTATGTGATGGATTATGTTTATTGATTTGCATATGTTGAACCAGCCTTGCATGCCAGGCATGAAGCCAACTTGATCGTGGTGGATAAGCTTTTTGATGTGCTGCTGGATTCTCTTGCCAGTATTTTATTCAGGATTTTCGCATCGATGTTCATCAGTGATATTGGCCTGAAATTTTCTTTTTCTATTGCGTCTCTGCCAGGTTTTGGAATCAGAGTGATGCTGGCCTCATAAAATGCGTTAGGGAGGAGTCCTTCTTTTTCTATTGTTCAGAATAGTTTCAGAAGGAATGGCACCAGCTCCTCTTTGTACCTCTGGTAGAACTCGGCTGTGAATACATCTGGTCCTGGGCTTTTTTTGGTTGGTAGGCTAGTAATTACTGAGTCAATTTCAGAACTTGTTATTGGTCTATTCAGGGATTTGACTTCTTCCTGGTTTAGTCTTGGGAGGGTGTATGTGTCCAGGAATTTATCCATTTCTTCTAGATTTTCTAGTTTATTTGTGTAGAGGTGTTTACAGTATTCTCTAATAATAGTTTGTATTTCTGTGGGATCAGTGGTGACATCCCCTTTATCGTTTTTTAATGTGTCTATTTGATCTTTCTCTCTTTTCTTCTTTGTTAGTCTGGCTACCGGTCTATCTATTTTGTTAACCTTTTCAAAAAACCCACTCCTAGATTCATTGATTTTTTTTTGAAGGTTTTTTTGTGTTTCTTTCCCATTCGGTTCTGCTGTGATCTTAGTTATTTCTTGTCTTATACTAGGTTTTTAATGTGTTTTCCATTGCTTCTTTTGATTGTGATGTTAGGGTGTCTATTTTAGATCTTTCCCACTTTCTAATGTGGACATTTAATGCTGTAAATTTCCCTCTAAACACTGTTTAACCTGTATCCCAGTGATTCTGGTATGTTGTGTCTTTGTTCTCATTGGTTTCAAAGAACTTATTTATTTCTGCCTTAATTTTGCTATTTACCCAGCAGTCATTCAGAAGCAGGTTGTTCAGTTTCCATGTAGTTGTGCAGTTTTGAGTGAGTTTCTTAATTCTGAGTTCTAATTTTATTACACTGTGGTTTGAGAGATTGTTTGTTATGATTTTCATTCTTTTGCATTTGCTGAGGAGTGTTTTACTTCCAATTATGTGGTTGATTTTAGAATAAGTGCTATGTGGTAATGAGAAGAATGTGTATTCTGTTGATTTGGGGTGGAGGGTTCTGTAGGTATCTATTAGGTCCACTTGGACCAGAGCTGAGTTCAAGTCTGAATATCCTTGTTAATTTCCTTTCTTGTTGATCTGTCTAATATTGATAGTGGGTTGTGAAAGTTTCCCACTATTATTGTGTGGGAGTCTAAGTCTCCTTGTGGGTCTCTAGGAACTCGTTTTATGAATCCTGGTGCTCCTGTATTTGGCATATATATATATTTAGGATAGTTAGCTCTTCTTGTTGCATTGATCCCTTTACTACTATGTAATGCCCTTCTTTGTCCTTTTTTATCCTTGTTGGTTTAAAGTCTGTTTTATTAGAGACTAGGATTGCAACTCCTGCTTTTTTTTTCTTTCTTTCCATTTGCTTGGTAAATATTCCTCCATCCCTTTATTTTGAGCCTATGTGTGTCCTTGCAAGTGAGATGTGTCTCCTGAATACAGCACACCTGTGGGTATTGACTCTTTATCCAATTTGCCAGTGTATGTCTTTTAATTGGGGCATTTAGCTCATTTATATTTACAGTTAATATTGTTATGTGTGAATTTGATCCTGTCATCATGATGCTAGCTGGTTATTCTGCACATTAGTTGAAGCAGTTTCTTCCTAGTTTCATTGGTTTTTATATTTTGGTGTGTTTTTGCAGTGGCTGGTACTGGTTTTTCCTTTCCATGTTTAGTGCTTCCTTTAGGAGCTCTTGGAAGGCAGGTCTGATGGTGACTAAATCTTTCAGCATCTGCTTGTCTGTAAAGGATTTTATTTCTCATTCACTTATGAAGCTTAGTTTGGCTGCTTATGAAATTCCATATGTACAGCATGGAAACGAGTGCATGTGATACACACACACACACACGCACACACATTGCATACTTTCATTTTTGTGTCCGTTTCTTTTCTGATTTTATCAGCAGCCAACTAAAGAAAATAGAAAAAAAAATTGGTAATTCGATCTTTCATGTTCTGCATCTTCCAGCTTCACAACTTATAGTTTTCTATTTTTATTGTTCTTGTGATCAGAATCAAAAAGTGTACAATAGAATCAGAATCAGGTCAGAATCAACAAAAATACTATAATGTTTGTACATGCTTTCAATGCAGTTTGTCTCTGCAAAGGGTGTGTGTGTTTCTATGCAAATGTGCGTGTACACAAGTGTGTAAATAAGTGTTTTATTCATGATGGAGAAAGGCTGGTCAAAATGATTCTAAATGAGATAGCACCACTGCAGCAGATAATTAGGTCTCTAGCAATAAAACAAGTCATTAAACATGTTTCTAAGCATCTACTCAGTATCTGGCACAATGTTAAGTAGTGTAAATATAATCATTAGCAAAATTCAGCTTCTACCCTCAATGGTATATGTGTAGAACAAATTGGTAAAGCTGGAGTACATTTCAGGACCAAAAACAGTTTCTGTGTAGTTCCCACTTCATCAAGACCATGTTGTATACCTCTCATACACTTAAGCCATAGGGAAGCAATTATTCCATCCATCCTTTTACAGGGTAGTGGTGAGGAAGAAGAGCTGACTGTCATGCTTGAATTCACATAATTTCATAATTAAATAATTTCATGTTACATAATCTCGATAAACCTAAAATCCAATATATGATAAAGATAGTGTTTCAAATCAGTGGATAAGTGATAAACAGTTCATAAAATGGTGTTGAGATAATTGGCTATATGTATTTTATAGTTGCACAAAGGTATAATATGTCATTAATAAATATTAATTCCATAGTGGATGTCAAATACACTTTTTCAAAATATAAAGAAAAAAACCATAGACAAATATCACTTGCAACATTACGGTTAAAATTAAATATCCAAACATAGCCCTAACCAGTAACAGAAAATTTAAAAAAAAATTTATGGATTGGAATTTGTTAAAATATAAAACTTTTCTTTTTCAGAGGATACCATGAATATGTGTAAAAAGCAAATATCAAATCAGCAACAAGTGCTTGCAATTCACTTGACATATTTAAAATATGAGTAGTTCCAACAAATCATAAATAAATGATTAGTAGTCCAATAAAAAAAAGACAAAGTACATTGACAGGAAACTGTATGAAACTCATGAACACTTAATGTATTAGATTCTCTATTGTTAAACAAAATGCAAAAACAATAGAGAATATTATTAATATGGAGTTAATATTCAACAAAATTATTTTATCCATGTTATAAGTAAATATATACATCCAAAAACCCTTGTTTTCTCTGAAAGTTGTCACTTATGAGTCTATTTTGAAAATGTTTAAAGAACAGTAATTAATTAACTTTAATAAATAGGTACTCCTATTGAGGGAAAACAGACATTTCCATAATTTTTCTTCTGTTTCTAATCTAGTAGATGGTAGGAAAATAATGACAATTGCATGTTCATACCTGGAGAATATGCATTCCATTACTTTTAAACTTTTGCATTCTCAAAACTATATTGATACCTCAAAGCATACCCTTTGCTGTTGAAAACAGCCTTTCAAGTATAAAGACACACACATCACTTTCCTTAAATCTTATATAGGGCAAGGGCCTAGATGCCTATCAGAAAATGTATTTCAAGAATGCTTTTTTAGTAGTTCCTGTGGCCTTATCTTATAGAGGAAGGTTTTTTTTTTAAACATACACACAGTTTTTGATGCACATTTTTATTGGAAAGAGCTTTTATTTCCTTAAATGTTTTGTTGTCTAAGTGTGAAAAGTATCCTGCAGTGGAATTTAGTGGCACAGATGCTTATTGTGATAGATGAGATGAACTTGCTTCCCTAAGCATGCATGGGCATGAAATGCATCTGGCTTCTGTACATAAAAGTCAGTTATGTTCCCAAATGTGTCTCTGCATTTACACAGACGTTTAGGGGCAGACACCCTACTGTTCCCTCAAAAGGCGGCTCTGCTTAATTATGAAGTTCAAGTTAGACCAGAAGTTGGAAAATAGTAAATTCCACATTGCAGACAGAGCCTGAGCAGGTGATGTCACCACTGCATTCTAAGGTGGCAAGTCCTCAGAGAAGTCACTTATCACCTTACCATGGAGAAAAATAACCGTGTCCAGAACACAAGAGGATGCTTTAAGGTAGCGTACAATCAAGTGTGAAAACCTGTGCAATACATACCAGGTGAAATCCAGTTCAGAGGCTCAGGAAAACAAACAAATGAGGATATGCTTTAAAAAATAGGACTTAATATAAACAGTAGCGAGAGTAAAACTATTGCTAAGCACATAGGAAACATAAACCAGGCTTTCAGGAAGGAGTTTGGCACATGTGTGCACTGGTAGGAGGTGTAATGTGCAGAAATCCGGCCTTTTGTGGCATAGCAACTAAAGTTCCTTTTCTATTGTCCAGACAACCTTAAATATTCCTTTATGCAGTACTATTTTAAAAAGGCCATCTACTGTGCACAATGTGTTAGCATCAAGGACATGAAATTTATCTGGAATATACCAAAGCTTTAATCAATAGACTAGGACCAAAGCTTTTAAAAACAGGTTTTTTTAGATAAATCATTATAAGTTATTATTTCCTCACCATAGGTAAGGCATGATACATAACTTTACTTTTTCTCAGTCACTTAGTGTGTAGGTAGAATAATGACCCTTAGCAGGATGACCTTTTGAATGTGTTGTTAGGCAGCATGGAAGCATTATGGTTAGAGGTGGAATTAAGATTGCTAATCACCTGACCTTAAACTGGAGCGATTATCTTGAATTATCTAGATGGGCCCACTGTAGTCACAAAGAACCTTCAGACAGGAAGGCGGAGAGACCAGGGTGAGCAGAAGAGCTTGGGGAAACTGGAGCCGAGGCTGAAGTGATGTGCTGTGTCCAAGATGTGCAGAGGCCAAGAGCTCAGGGATACATGTGACCCCTCAAACCTGGTGAATTCTCTCCTGGAATCTCCAGACAAAATATAGACTTGATGATAACTTGATTTTAGCACACTAAGACCCATTTTGGACTTCTGACCCTCAGAAGTATAAAGAAAAAAATGTGTTGTTTTAATCCTCTGAGTTTATGTTAATTTACTGTAACAGCAGTGAGAAACTAACACAGTAAGACGGCTTTTATTTTTATGTGATGTATAGAATTAAATTGGATATGCTAGGAAATATTGGAAATTTATTGATTTATTTTTTTGTCTGAGCTGGAGTCTGGCTCTGTCGCCCAGGCTGGAGTGCAGGGGCGCGATCTCGGCTCACTGCAAGCTCCGCCTCCCGGGTTCCCGCCATTCTCCTGCCTCAGCCTCCCGAGTAGCTGGGACTACAGGCGCCGCCACCACGCCGGCTAATTTTCTGTATTTTTAGTAGAGACGGATTTTCACCGTGGTCTCGATCTCCTGACCTCGTGATCCGCCTGCCTCGGCCTCCCAAAGTGCTGGGATTACAAGCGTGAGCCACCGCGCCCGGCCGGGAATTTATTTTCTTAATATAGTTCTTCATATTAGAATAATGAGAACCATCGAGCAATGAAGTGTTGTATTTTGTGAAGGATGATTATATAAACAGTACGAAGGTTAAAAACCGGGCGGGGCCGGCTGGGCACAATGGCTCGTTCATGTAATCGCAGCACTTTGGGAGGCCGGGGCAGGTGGATCTCTTGAGCCCAGGAGTCTCAGATCAGCCTGGGCAACATGTGAAACCCCATCTCCACAAAAATACAAAAACCAGGCAGACGTGGTGGCGGCGCCTGTGGTCCCAGCCACTCAGGAGGCTGCGGTGGAAGGATCGGAGCCCGGCAGGTGCAGGCTGCGGTGGACCGTGATTATGCCACTGCGCTCCAGTCTGGGTGACAGAGTGAGACCCTGTCTCCATTAAATAAATAGATAAATAAATATATATATAAGTAAAAGAGGAGGGTGTCTTTTGAAGGCTATTAAAGTCGTCTAAGTGTCCTCTGATTATATGAGGCTGGGATGGTGCATGGAAGGTTGTGTTGAATAACCTGATACTGTCTCTGAAACTATAGAAGCATTAGTAATTTTAGCCTGAGAGTGCTATAATCTGGGAAAATTTGGTCCAATACTTCCAGGGAGGGTTGAAGTTTTGAGATAGCTGGAGTTATTTCAGTTGAAGACCAGAATATGAGGCAACTGGATACTCAATTATAATTCAATTTCTACTCTTTATATTAGGTAGAAATGGGTAACATGTGGGACACTGTGTTAAAAGTAATGCAGCCATAGTGTAGTGGTAGAAGCAGATGAAAAGTACTACAATAGTCGTATAGATGAGGTACTGGAAAGAAGCAGAGTTGAGAAATTGGAGATAAATGTCAGTTTTCCAGAGCCATGGGATGAAAACCAAACAGGATTACAACAGATTCAATTCACTCAAGATGTCTAACTTGGTATTAGGTCAGAAAACTAAATTTGCCGTATTTTCTTAAAAGTACCCAAAAATGTTCCTTTTGATAAAACACGTGTAGTGCACCTTCGGATTTGATTTTTCTTTATGTTCTGTAAACTGCTCACAGTAAAACAAAAAAAGTCTGACAAATATGATGGTCCTTAAATCTTGTAGGAGTATGATGCTTCTCCAAAGAATAGAGGTTTTGCTGGGAAGGCCCTAAGCAAGGAATCAAATTTCCTTTTGCAAGAAATAAAATTCTCAAAAGTTCCCTGCACCTTGGAAAGCCTCTGGTTGAAATTAATAGCACAACGTTATTTATTTAAATTTTAACTTTTAAGTTCAGGGGTACAAGTGTAGGTTTGTTACAGAGGTAAGCTTGTGCCATGGGGTTGGTTGTACAGTTTATTTCATCACCCAGGTATTAAGCCTAATTTCCATTAGTTGTTTTTCCTGATCCTCATAGCAAATATTACCCCCATAAAGTTTTATGGTTAATTTTTTCTTATGTTCTGATTAATGCCATTAGATTCACAAATTGAAATTATTTTTCAGTACTTTAATTCTGTCTAGAAGGTTTAAAAAATGTTTCCGAATTTCCTAAGTCTTCTTTCTTTGTTAGTCTTCTGAAAAGCTATATTCAATAGAATTCATGTGCTTAGGTACAGTTTCACTAAAAGCGTATCTTCAACATTTGACCTGTTTAAAAGTTCTTAAGGTGTTAAGGAACATTAGGTATCAGAGTTTATGGCGTTTGATTAATCTGAATAAATCTTGGCATCAAATTGAATTCAGCAAAAGTAACAGTGATAAATCAGAGAGCAATATTTGAAATGTCTCCATGAAACATTTTAAAACAATTTTTAAGTTCACTAATTTGAGTCATTACACTTGGCCCTAATATAGTAGATTTTAAGTGAAGCTCAGTCGAACCTGGCAGATATCATATAGAAACTTTTAATAGTCATAACAATTCCTGTACCTCATTTGGAAAAAGATTATTTCCAGAGCATCAGTGCTTTGACCAGAAAGGCATTTATTATTCTGTAACACTTTTCTTGAGAAATTAGCATGATTCCTCATTTGAGTACGCTCTCTCAGATAAGATTCTAATATTAGGGTGTGAATAAAACTTCAGGGCATTGAAAGCAGCTGGAAGATAGACAATAGGGCGATCATCCTCTCTTGTCATTCTCTATCAAGGTCCTCTTTAATTATTGGCCTAAACAGCTATAACTTTATGGTGAAAACAAACCGCTTGGATATAGCGTTAAAGGTTGAAATAATGAATTATACATAAATCTATTTAGTTCAGTTATATTCTGTTGAATTGGGAGAACATCTAATTTGTAAATTTCTCTGCATTTCTTGAAGTTAGGAATAAAAGCTGGGGTGGGGTCTCCTGAAATAATGAGGTCTAGAATAATTTCTGTTGTTAAATTTACTTTTTGGCAGGATAAGTCTACTAAAATCAATATGAATGGAACCTTCAATGTACCACTGAAGATAATTAATCTTTGAGAGGTTGAGTAACCATTACAAGGTAATTTACCTAATTAGCAACTAAACCAACCAATTTTTAGATTTCTTAACTTTAAGACTATTGCTCACATAGTCACGTAAAGTATATCTTCCACATAGTCACAGGCAATCACAAGCTAACACGAGCAGTTAGCACAAAATATATGTTCCACACAGAATGCAGAACAAAAAAAGACACTTTAAAAATCCTTTTCCCTTTTCCAAATTCATATTTAAAAAGTTTCTTGTGGAATTTCCCAAATGCCAGCATGGCCACATATAATACAGATTGATACTGAGACCTCTAATGAGAAACAGTTAGAATTATGCTAAACAAGGAACATTCTATATTGATTTAACAAATTCTCCTCTTTCCACTTATAGTTTCTCATAAAATGTAACATGTTTGTCTCGTGTGGAGTCTGTATAGAAAAAGTGTGATAACTGAAGATATAGATACACAGGTGTATGTGTGTCTGTGTGTTCCTGTGTATTATAGCCTTTCTTTAATGGTTTTCTCTTTGTTTATATATATATATACTTTAAGTTCTAGGACACATGTGCACAACGTGCAGGTTTGTTACATATGTATACATGTGCCATGTTGGTGTGCTGCACCCAGTAACTCATCATTTACATTAGGTATATCTCCAAATGCTGTCCCTCCCCCTCACCCCACCCCCATGACAGGCCCCGGAGTGTGATGTTCCCCTTCCTGGGTCCATGTGTTCTCATTGTTCAATTCACACCTATGAGTGAGAACATGCAGTGTTTGGTTTTTTTTGTCCTTGTGATAGTTTGCTGAAGATTATGGTTTCCAGCTTCATCCATGTGTCTACAAAGGACATGAACTCATCCTGTTTTATGGCTGCATAGTATTCCATGGTGTACATGTGCCACATTTTCTTAATCCAGTCTATCATTGTTGGACGTTTGGGCTGGTTCCAATTCTTTGCTATTGTGAATAGTGCCGCAATAAACATACGTGTGCATGTGTCTTTATAGCAGCATGATTTATAATCCTTTGGGTATATATACATATATATATATATATATAAAAGCTATATATATATATTTTTGGGACGGAGTTTCGCTCTGTCACCCAGATGGAGTGCGGTGGCGTGATCTCGGCTCACTGCAAGCTCCGCCTCCCGGGTTCACACCATTCTCCTGCCTCAGCCTCCAGAGTAGCTGGGACTACAGGTGCCCGCCACCATGCCCAGCTAATTTTTTGCATTTTTAGTACAGACGGGGTTTCACCGTGTTAGCCAGGATGGTCTCGATCTCCTGACCTCATGATCCACCCTCCTCGGCCTCCCAAAGTGCTGGGATTACAGGCATGAGCCACCGCGCCTGGTCTCTATTTAAGTTAGCTCTGTCCAGGGCAAACCAGCATTTCAAAGATACAATCTGTTTTTGCAAAAAGCAGGTATACACCTATCCATAGTGCAGACATTATGTCTACTTATTTCTCTCTAAATAGATCTTTCATTTTAACAAGTACTTCACCTTCACAAAATTTAGTTGAGTCAGTGAACTTATATGCAGATGCTATATCTTGGCCAGATTATCAAGAATTAAGCCTCACAGATAGGCTGTTTCCATTTCCTTTCACAAAGTTTATCAGTCCTGGGTTACTTCTTGATTTCTTGCCAGTGGCATATAATGATGACTCAGCCAAGTCAGTTCCCAGAGTTGGACTCTTTTTTTTCTTATACATAGGAAACTTCTTTTCCAAGAATACTTGTTCCAGTTGCTCACAATCTTCATAGTTGATGATTATAGAATGATCTATGTACTTTCAATGTACCTTCAAAAATGAGATCTGCAGCTGGATAAGACGTGTGTGTGTGTGTGTGTGTGTGTGTGTGTGTGTCTTAGTAGACTTAAACCGTTCATTGAATAAGAAGCCTAGTTGATAGTGTAAGGAGAGAGTTAGAAGAACAGGGAATTATTTGGTTTAAGGAATTGTGAAGAAAGGTGCTATGCCATTAAAATTTTTCTTTACTTTTGTGTTAAATCTTAATTTTGTGCAGAATTTACTAAGCTGCAGGAAACTGTCAAAATTGACTGTTGCTAAGTTCCATATTGCTTCGTAATTATCTTAAAACAAAAGTTGGTTGATACCAAAGTACAATTGTTCCTCTAGCTTTCATAAATTGAGACAGGTCTTTTTCTCACCCTCCACATACCTATGGCTGGAAGCCGAGGTGGTTGTTCTTGGTTCCCGTTACAACTTCTAGACTGTTAATTTCTCCGCTCCCTTCAAATTAGACTGTTCCTTTGAAACTCAAACCCCTTGGAAATATCAGCCATGCCCCTTTGGTATTACCATCATCAACAGACCTCCCTCCTGGGCACTCTTGTCTTTATTTATTTATTTTTTTTGAGATGGAGTCTTGCTCTGTCACCCGTGCTGGAGTGTAATGGTGTGATCTCGGCTCACTGCAACCTCCTCCTCCCGGTTTCAAGTGATTCTCCTGCCTCAGCTTCCTGAGTAACTGGGATTACAGGTGCATACCACCACACCCAGCTAATTTTTGTATTTTTGGTAGAGACGGGGTTTCGCCATGTTGGCCAGGCTGGTCTCGAACTCCTAACCTCAGGTGATCTGCCTGCCTCAGCCCCCCAAAGTGCTGGGATTACAGGCATTAGCCACTGCACCTGGCCTCTTGTCATTTATTTAAGGCTTTAGATCTTTTGCTCAATATCATCTTCAGGCAAGTTCAGCCATCATTTTAGTGGCTCAGCTTTCACGTGAAAGGACCAGTACAAACCTCGGTTCCCCGTTTTTTGACATCTTTATTTCCATTACTTTTTTTCTTTCCTCCACTTTATTGTCATCAAATCTGAAACATTTTCTACAAGGGTATGTACCACCAGGATCTAGATGCAAATATTCTGCCTCCTGGACATCACTCCTTGCCAGCTCATTGGCCCAGATGTCCTCATTCCTACAACCCTTCATTTTCACTGAGACTCTCCTTAGGACACAGCTGCTGCTGCTCCCTCAAGATCCATCCGTACTCTGTTGCTTTCAGTTTCCACGTTTTCCTCCTCAAATGCCATAGTTCATTTTTAGCATTCCCTTGCAACTACCCTGAGCTTCATTTTCCCACAATTTATTTGTTTCTGTTTCTCTTCCCAAATTTTAAATATTGATGTTTCTAAGGGTTCTGTCCTAATTGCTCTTCTTTTCTCTCCACACACATACTCTCTCTAAGCTCTAAACACTACTAAACAGCTCATAAGTTCCAGTCTTAGAGTTTGGCCCAGACCTTTATTCTGGGAGTTGATGATTTACATGACAATAGCACTCGAATAATTCAGAGGTAACATGTCCTGGTTTCCCACATGTCAGTAAGTGGCACTGCCAGCCATGCTAGACGCTTATAAGTCATTTTTGGCCCTTCCTCAATATTCTGACAATATCCAATTCAACATTCATTTAAAAAATATTTTGGTTCCAAATACATCTGTAATTTCCTCCACCTATTTTGATTTCCAATGTCCCCAGCCTAGCCAGAGCCACATATTTTCTTACCTACGCTTATTTTCTTAGGTCATCCTTAGTCAACCTACTTGAATTCTTAGTCTCCTACACCCTGTTAGCTACAGAGAAACCAAAGTGATCTCTTAACATGTCTTTCGGTTTCCAACTCTCCCACTTTTCTGGTGTACTTGGACTAAGATTTATGTTCCTCATCATTACTAATGAAGACCTGTACTGTTTCACATATCCTTCTCTTTCAGCCACGTCTCACATTAGTCTTTCTCCCTTCTGTACTTCATCCAGATTCCTACTTTTCAGTTTTTCATTTCATCCAATTCACAGGTTTCTTCTACATGCCAAGATCTTGTTCATATATTAGGGTCCATGAACACTGGGGGTTTTTCCTAAAAGACGCATCTTTCTGTATTGTATGCAGAGCTAACTCTTTTTATTCTCAGGTCTTAGCTTAAATATTCTCACTTGGAAGAAGTGGTTAGAATCTGTATAATCCAAATTAATATTTCTTTTTTTTCTTTTTCTTTTGAGACAGGGTCTTGCTGTGTCACCCAGGCTGGAGTGCGGTGGCACAATCTTGGCTCACTGAAACCTCTGCCTCCTGGGTTCAAGCAGTTTTCCTTTCTCAGCCTCCTGAGTAGCTGGGACTACAAGCGCACACCACTACACCCGGCTAACTTTTTTATTTTTAGTAGAGATGGGGTTTTGCCATGTTGATCAGACTGGTCTCAAACTCCTGGACTCAAGTGATCCATCCGCCTTGGCCTCCCAAAATGCTGGCATTACAGGCATAAGCCACCACGCCCGGCCCAAATTAACACATCTATATATAAAAATTATATGTATGAACCTTATATAATCTGAATTAAGATTATATCTAATGTTCGCCCCAACACCCTTGTTGTATATTCAGTCCCTTGCTTCACTTTTCATGTGGACACATTTTGTAATAATCTCTTCTCTTTGCTCAGTTGGGTTTCTGTGCCTGTCTTCGTCTTCAGAATTGAAACCCTAGGAGTACAGGACTGTGGCTTTCTTATTGACCACTGCAGCTCCGTAACTAAGAGAGCATCTGATACATATGTGTGAAGGGAATTGGTTAAATATAGACCACTAGGTCCAGTGGAGTCCACAGCCTATTCACTTCATGTAGTTTCCAAGAAACAAAGGCTTCTCAACATATATTAATGAATGAGATATGGGCCAGGGTATCTGGTCTGGCTGGAGATGGCTTAACTTTGAGTTCACGTGAGAGGGTATTAGTGTGAGCAGGAATGCTTTCACTCACTTCAAGAATTGCATAGTGTTTAGGGGGAAGAATCAGCCTGCTTCTCTGGAGAGACATGAGGGCTCTGTGGCTCCTGTGGGCTCTCAAACTGTTGGAAGATGACTGCTAAACCTGAGTTTTCAGGTCTCCTAGTTATATTCATTTAAACTTATAGATGATTTGTCACTATTTTAAGTTGTTTTTCACTGAAAAGTCAGTCTGAATATAGAGCCTTATTTCATTCAGATCAGAAAAACTGGGTTACAGTGAAATCTGTTTATCTATAATTTTTAAGTAAGTACAATTTTATAAACCAGTTATTCCTAACTTGAGAGGCCTGGAGGATTTATTACAATGTGTATTTCAGGGCCACATCTGCAGAAGTTTTGATACAACATTTCCTTACTAGTACCCCTGACAGCACATTTTGGCAGGCATCCTGTGTTATTCAGAAGCAGAACGTTTATGCACTACACTTTGGGAGAGAGAAGTGCATGTTATGTTACCATTTAAAGATGCCTGGTTCTTGTGGGGCAAATTGGCAAATGATTTATCTGAACTAATGGCAGAGTGGAATTTTAATACTTTAGGGTTTTCAGGAATCTTAGAGCTGTTTTCATTTGTCTCATACGTAGAGCCTGAACCTTGAAGACATTAATGAATTTGTCACAGAAATTAAATTGGGTCAAAATTTACATTTCCAACCCATGTCTGTGCTCTTCATTCTAAAGCACAATGGCCTAGAGTCATATTTTAACCTCTAAGTTTTATCTTATTAAAAAATAAAATAAAATCAATAATTGTAAATACATGCATGTGTTATACCTATATATACAATTTATATACATTACAATATTAATTTGAATTACACATGACATCACTAGTAAAGGCCAGTTACAGTTTAGACTGAGATAAGCCCTGTGAGAGTTTACTAAGGTCAAAAAGACTCCTTTTAATAGTGACTCAGTGGCATCTACTCTAAGGACAAAGGCTCCAGTATGTATCCTAATCTAAGTTATTACTGAATGTGAGTCCTGTGATAGCTTCTAATGAAAATTTTCCATTGAAAAAATCAATGTTAATAACTGGAACTCGAGAGCTGTAATGAGTTCTGCCGTGTTTTTCGGGCTTAGACTGTGTGCTATAATATCCTAAGAAGAGGAGTTGATGACCTGTGAGCTCTGGTCCCTTCCTGATCTCATTTGATTCTTTGGTCTTTAGTTTTAAAAGGGTGATCAGAGAGGTTGCTTTATAATGGAGAAGTTGAACAAAAGGACCATCAACCTGCAGGCTCCCTGGCACAGCGCAAGTTTCACCGGATAAGCATTTCAGTAAAGAGGACTATTGCCAACAGCAATACTTGCAAGGAAGCTTTGTTCCAGAGAGGATTTTTTTTTTAAAGAAGCTGCTAGAAAAACTGACACTAGAAGCTAACTAGAGTCACTCTTTCTAGATATCAATAAAATTGTAAGTCTGAAGACATTACTTACCTAGATACAGAAATGGACTTTATTTAAGAACCAACTTTATACATACCTAATATACCTAGGCTTGTTGATCAAGTTGGCTGGCTGGGGAAGAATAAGACTATCTAGAAGATCCACATGATGAGAGAAAGCATTCGGGGAGGGCAGACAGATACTTGATGCTGGCCATAGATAGAACCCAGAGACGCTCTGTGATTGAAGTGGTTCTAATTCCTGGAAGCTTCGATTTGCTCTTATAACGTGTTCTAAAGCCCTTTAATTCAAGACTACCCTTCCTGGTTGGTACCTGTAGATGTAATGCATCTCCTAAGGTATTACTCTAGGCTCCATCGGACAGAACAACTACCTGGAGGTAGGTGGTGGAGCCTCCGGACTTCACGACACATTTCGCAATGCTGTTTACTCCAAAACACTGGCCTAATTGAACTAATCTAGCTATTGGGTAAGACGAGAAGTAATACAAGAACATTCTTAAAGTCTGTTCTCTTTTGCCTTGTGACCTTAAACATTTGAAAGACCAAGATGAACACTATTGAATAGAATTGTGTTTCCATCGTCATAACTAATCTGAAAGCCTAAGTTTTACCTCTTTCACTGCACATCCAATCTATTTTATGGGCAGGAGAGCACAATGGGCTCAGCTATCCAGGCTTTAGGAGTTATTTTAATCTTTTTTTTTTTTTTTATTATACTTTAGGGTTTTAGGGTACATGTGCACAATGTGCAGGTTTGTTACATATGTATCCATGTGCCATGTTGATTTCCTGCACCCATTAACTCGTCATTTAGCATTAGGTGTATCTCCTAATGCTGTCCCTCCCCCCGCCCCCCACCCCACAACAGTCCCCGTAGTGTGATGTTCCCCTTCCTGTGTCCATGAGTTCTCATTGTTCAATTCACACCTATGAGTGAGAACATGCGATGTTTGGTTTTTTGTCCTTGCGATAGTTTACTGAGAATGATGTTTTCCAGTTTCATCCATGTCCCTACAAAGGACACGAGCTCATCATTTTTTATGGCTGCATAGTATTCCATGGTGTATATGTGCCACATTTTCTTAATCCAGTCTATCGTTGTTGGACATTTGGGTTGGTTCCAACTCTTTGCTATTGTGAATAGTGCCGCAATAAACATACGTGTGCATGTGTCTTTATAGCAGCATGATTTATAGCCCTTTGGGTATATACCCAGTAATGGGATGGCTGGGTCAAATGGTATTTCTAGTTCTAGATCCCTGAGGAATCGCCACACTGACTTCTACAATGGTTGAACTAGTTTACAGTCCCATCAACAGTGTAAAAGTGTTCCTATTTCTCCACATCCTCTCCAGCACCTGTTGTTTCCTGATTTTTTAATCATGGCCATTCTAACTGGTGTGAGATGGTATCTCACTGTGGTTTTGATTTGCATTTCTCTGATGGCCAGTGATTCTTCATGTGTTTTTTGGCTGCATAAATGTCTTCTTGTACACCAATAACAGACAAACAGAGAGCCAAATCATGAGTGAACTCCCATTCACAATTGCTTCAAAGTGAATAAAATACCTAGGAATCCAACTTACAAGGGATGTGAAGGACCTCTTCAAGGAGAACTACAAACCACTGCTCAATGAAATAAAAGAGGATACAAACAAATGGAAGAACATTCCATGCTCATGGGTTGGAAGAATCAATATCGTGAAAATGGCCATACTGCCCAAGGTAATTTATAGATTCAATGCCATCCCCATCAAGCTACCAATGACTTTCTTCACAGAATTGGAAAAAACTACTTTAAAGTTCATATGGAACCAAAAAAGAGCCCGCATCGCCAAGTCAATCCTAAGCCAAAAGAACAAAGCTGGAGGCATCACGCTACCTGACTTTAAACTATACTACAAGGCTACAGTAACCAAAACAGCATGGTACTGGTACCACAACAGAGACATAGATCAATGGAACAGAACAGAGCCCTCAGAAATGCTGCCGCATAGCTACAACTATCTGATCTTTGACAAACCTGACAAAAACAAGAAATGGGGAAAGGCTTCCCTATTTAATAAATGGTGCTGGGAAAACTGGCTAGCCATATGTAGAAAGCTGAAACTGGATCCCTTCCTTACACCTTATACAAAAATTAATTCAAGATGGATTAAAGACTTATATGTTAGACCTAAAACCATTAAAATCCTACAAGAAAACCTAGGCAATACCATTCAGGACATAGGCGTGGGCAAGGACTTCATGTCTAAAACACCAAAAGCAATGGCAACAAAAGCCAAAATCGACAAATGGGATCTCATTAAACTAAAGAGCTTCTGCACAGCAAAAGAAACTATCATCAGAGTGAACAGGCAACCTACACAATGGGAGAAAATTTTTGCAACCTACTCATCTGACAAAGGGCTAATATCCAGAATCTACAATGAACTCAAACAAATTTACAAGATAAAAACAACCCCATCAAAAAGTGGGCAGAGGACATGAACAGACACTTCTCAAAAGAGTTATTTTAATCTTTAAAGAACAATAGACACAAGTAAAAGTACATACATAAAGTAGGTATTTTATATTTAATTTTTATTTTCATATGCATGAAAAGGGTGTTCCAAAAAAAGATTAGAGAAGTCCATGGCATGTCTTTCTGGTTAATGTTACTTTATTTTTTGGTTCATCTAAGATACTGCTTACAAGTTACTTGTTTTTTTTTCATGGAAAATTTTTTTTAAATGAATTGATTTTACTTTTCATCAGCACAGTTGTTGTCTAATATCAAAGTTAGTTAGAAGGTTATGATTTTTCTATTTATAGAATGGCAGGGGCAGCATTTAGATAATACATCATAGTAACTTGGCATTTATGAAATATTAGTTTTCCATAAACATGAACTCAGAGAGGAAGGTTACATTTTTTTAAATTATAATAACTTTTCGAAAACCATCTGTCCTTTAAAATGTTACTAAAACATATATTGGAACTGGTGTTTTAGATGCCAGTCCTTTCTGAAGAGTGTTTTGAGATTTTTTTCAAATACTGCCTCAGTTATATATAAAATAGAAAAAATTCTGCCTTGTAAAATGACTACTGGATGTAGGTAAGAAGAAGTTAAGGAAATATTACATAAAAATAGATTTGCAAATGTAATTTACTGAAGGATTATTTACACTTTGATGAGTGGATCTGGATATTTTGATACTAAGTGAAAGTGGTTCCACTGGAATTAGAAGGGAACAGAGATCTGCAAGCAGGAGTGAAAAGAATGTGTGTAAGCCGGGCACGGTGGCTCATGCCTGACCTCAGGTGAGCCGCCCACCTCAGCCTCCCAAAGTGCTGGGATGACACGCTTGTTAAGTGGTACTCTAATTAATCAGTAACTTAAACCTCAAAAGAGATTCATTATGTACACAAAATTAATCTTGTGTAATCAAGTGTATAAGTAAAATTAATTGAAGAAATCAAAAAACGCACGGTGGCTGACACCTGTAATCTCAGTGCTTTCGGAAGTCTAGGTGGGAGGATCCCTTGACCTAAGGCGGCTGAGACCAGTCAAGCAACACGGTGGGACCCATCTCTGTAAAACAATTAGCCAGGGATGGTGGTGCGTGCCTGTAGTCCGAGCTACTTGAGAGGCCGAGGCAAAAGTATCGCTTGAGCCTAGGACTTGGAGTCTGCAGTGAGCTATGATCACACCACTGACTCCAGCCAGAGCAACAGAGGGAGACAATGAGAACACGTGGACACAGGAAGGGGAACATCACACTCTGGGGACTGTTGTGGGGTGGGGGGAGGGGGCAGGGACAGCATTAGGAGATACACCTAATGCTAAATGACGAGTTAATGGGTGCAGCACACCAACATGGCACATGGATACATATGTAACAAACCTGCACGTTGTGCACATGTACCCCAAAACTCAAAGTATAATAATAAATAAATAATAAATCACAAAACACTTGTAATTCCAAATCCAGATATATAAACCACAGGAATACTTAGATAAACACACGCTATACACACATATAGTATATATATGATAAAATATATTTGTATGTTCAACTTGGGAAAGGTTGATGATTTTAGAAACAAACTAATAATTCTATTGCCTTGTGCTCTAATGATTTTCAATATGAAGATGTATTTGGGATCAAATACATGAGGCTCCACATACAAGACATCTTTCTTTCCCCTCTTCTCAGCATCATGTTTTGGCTGATTATTGGACTACAACTGGGAGATCTAGAACTAAATTCCTGCTTAGTGTTTACTTGTTCAGAGCATAGGCTTTGAAATCGTCCTGTTTTGCCTCAGTCTCCACAGTGGTACCTACTAACCTCATGACTAGGGGATCGTGTAGCATTTCTCTAAGCCTTCTTTTCTTAGCTGTGAAGTGGTAAATTTTGGAAGTGCTTTGTTCATAGGATTTCTGTGAAAACTGAATTGGGTAAAGAATGTAAGGCATTTATCACAGTAAAATAACCTGGATTACAGTAACTTTTCCAGGAGTGTTTATTAGTACTTAAACTGTCATTGTCATCAAAATTCTGTTTTTACATATGAACTTAGAAATGTCATTGTAACCTTCTCAACTCATTTGGTCATTTAAAATGGAGAGGTTGAGTTAGGTGTTTCTTCAATTTCTCTTTAGCTCTGATACTATGAGTCTGACGTTAAGTAATGCAAAGTTGGTAATTAAATCTTCCCCTTTCGTGATGTAGGAGAAAGGCATAAAAAATTTCTGGGTGACTGGATTCCCTTGCAAGTTTATTAGAATTGTAATTACGTAGCATTTTGAATAAAGCATTCATTCTGGAAATCATTAAGTTTATTTTTCTTAACTCCGTTATTTTGTCAACTGTGGAAAAATTGGGATTTAGGAGTAACCTCTGATTTAAAATTCCACCTACTAACCATTTAAATTGTAGTCTTGTAATTTCCTAACTTTGGTCTTGAAGGTGTTTCTCATTCTTATGCGTTATTATACTGTATTATATATTTATGCAACATAAAATTTATAGTTTTAACTATTGCACATGTTTACATATGAAAGGTATAATTTTGAACTTATCATTATTAAATTTGCTAGTTTTTCTTCACTCTTCATTTTGGACACTTATCCATATTAGTACATGCAACTCAAGTTTATTCTTTTGAGCTACTGTATATCATTCAAATGTATGAATAAATAACCTTGCTTTGGTGGACACTTAAGTATTTTCATGTATCAGTATGAAAAGCAGTTTCAAAATGAACATTCAAATATACATTGTCATATATGTGTATAATATTTGTATATATGAAGGTTCCTGTGGGTCATATATCTGAAATCAAAATTACAAGTGTTTTGTACCTTCTATAATGAATTTTACTCTCAATTTTAAGTAAACAAGATTAGTTTTTGCACATGATGCATCTCTTTATTCAGTTAAAATTACTGACATAATTAGAATACCACTTAAAACTTGAGAATATTTTCAAGGGTATTTATGCAAAACTTACATAAATGTGTTGAAAAGTCCTTTTGTATATATGTAGAGATTATATGGTATGTTAAATTCATCAATTTGCCTAAATATCAAGTTATACTTAAGTAGTGTCCATACACCATGCTTTTGCTTGACTGAACTCCAATATGTATATCGGGAGTACTTTTTAACATTCATAGGTTAAGTGGCCTGTTTTGGAAAATGATATTAAAAATGTAATTCAGATGAATGCTTAAAGATTAAAAATGAATGAGCTTTCGTATTAATCATCAATATGACAACCCTAAAGGGAAGCATGATTTTCAAATGTACCTCCTTGTAGGCAGGATAATTCAGAAATGCACAGTGCATATTAGATATGGGATTTGAGTCATAGTGTATTTCTCTAAGAATGTAATTTATTGTACTTTCACATCCACCCCACTGAATATGCAGAGTTTAAGATGCAATGGCCAGAAGACACGAGCGTGTCACTAGAAGGATGTGGACGTGGGCTCCGGGGCTGTTGATGATGACGGTGGTGTTTTGGGGTCATCTGGGGAATGGACAAGGCCAAGGTAAGTGCAAGGATTTTCTAATTCTTTGCGAGTTGGATGCGAATTTCACTTTGTGATGAAATTATGTTTAGTCTTTGGTTTGATGTTTAAGCAATTTGTTACAATCTTCCGTCAGGTTTTTGTTACAGGGTATTGTAATATCTCTGCAGTTAAATTGAAATAGAATTAGGTGTGAGTAAATGCATCAAAATTGAAGCCATCTTTCTGAAATTGGCTTTTCTCTGTTGTAATTGATGATATGTATATATATGTGAGGTATTACGAGGCCATATATATGGGAGTGTGTGTGTTTTGGGTGGGTGGGTGTGCCTGTGAGTTTGTGTATGTGGTATTTTACAGGAACACGTAGCATATAAAGTTGTTGTGATTTTGAAGAAAAGTTTTTGGACGTTTGTCTCTTTAGGGTTTTTATGTTTTTGGATGTTTGTCTCTTTAGGGTTTTTATGTTTTACATTTTAAAATTTCAAGAACCTATTCTTAAAGGATGTGATGTTCTTTAGAAATTAAATGAAAAATGTGACGTTTCTCGTTCTTCTGCCAAGTGTATTTAGGGGAAATTAATGAGAGAGTGGAGCTGCAATGTTGTGGCATCCTGAAATGTCAGTTGGAGAGTAGAAAAGGGCCATAGATTTTGGAATAAGGCTTTCAATACTGATTTCATCAATAGCTGTATGGAGTGGTTTGTGCCAAATCTAGTATCTGTGAATGTATTTTGTGATAAGTATTGTATTATTTTTGGAGGTGTGTTGCCTGCTCAGATACAAATTGCAATTCTGTATTTTATGTGATAAAACATCCTGACACCCCTGAAATTTTCTTTTCCTTTCGGGGCAAGTGTATTCAGCATTGATTTTCTGCATTTTCAAGGCTTGAAATGAAATCTGTGAGCAGGAAGTTTACAGAGTTATTTCAAGGGATAGGTATATTTCTCCAGATAAAATTGAAAGTGTGCAGTGTTATTATATAATTGTGATGAAGTTGAGCTTTGCTAGTTTGGAGTATCTAATAAAGTTTAACACTTTTTAAAAGATCCTTCAAAAAGATCAGTTTTCTTGCCATATGTAATATTGTTCAATGAAGATTTGAAATGAAATAGATATTTTTTCAAAACCACAAATGCATCTGTGCCTTTGTATATGAACAGTTGTATATACATGTAAGCAGATAATACATTTTGTTAATTAAGATCAGCTTTGATTTTAATTTTTCTTTCCTGTCATTCAGAATTTGTATTTGCATCTAATAGAATTCTCATTTTTCTTTTTTGTGATAAAACTAATGTAAAATATATTCAATACACGTAGTAGTTTTTTTCACCAAAGGTCTAAAACAAGAATATGTAGACAGTAGCTACGTTGGATTTCTGTGGCTATAAGAGTTGTCTATTTCTCTGGTGATGTGTAGAATTACTAAAATGCAGCATGACAACTGTTTCTCTGTAATAGTGATCCAACATGACATGTAGTATTACACAGGGTTGCTAATACCTTCCTCTGACCATCATTTCCAGTAATTGTGGCTTGTTTTAGATGAGGAATAGGTTATTAGATATTTAAAATATTTGAGAAAAATAGGTATCTTCTCTCTTATTTACCCAAACCCTTTTATTTACTCAATATTGATGGCTCAAGTATTCTATCTTTCACTAGGGACCATCATTTATTAAAAAATGGCCTGAAATCAATTCCAAGTCTAGCTGTAGTGAAGCTTCTAGTGGGAAATGCAAGTTAAGTAATTTGTTTTCTTTCTAAAAGGATAAATTAAAATAGACAATGATTCAAAGAACAAAACAACTTAATAGAAAACATAATGGAATGCTTTGATATTATGATTCAGGGAATTTTGCTTCCTTAGTGGTAGCTAGATTGAGTGAAGGAGATTGCTTAGGTATAATGAGCAAATCTTATAATTGCAAGTATAACCCAAGCTGCATATCATCATCTAGCTCAATAAGCCTCATTATATATTAAATATTACCTTTTAAGTTTTATGCAATTAAGCAGAATTTAAAAATAAAAGTTTTAAAAATTAAAGTTTTTATTACTAAGTATCTTTTAAAATACAAATCTCACAGCTCCTTATTGTCAAGAAAAGAACACATGAAAATTTATAAATAAGGTTTTCTCTCTATTAAGTTTACAGACTTGCATTAAATATTGGTTATTGGGACCCACCATGTCCAAGATTTTGATTAAGTATCAATGAAGTATGACTCTTGCAGCAAATATGCAAGCAAATGTTTTAAGATTATTTTCACATTATTTCACATAATTTCTTAAGCATAATAGGATAAGTAAATTATACTTTCTACACAAGCTCTTCACATTTATGAATAGACCATGTTCTAAATTTTTCAATCATTGGGGAATCCCAATGTCATATTTATGAATGGACCATGTTCTAAATGTTTCAGTCATTGGGGAATCCCAGTGTCGTATTTATGAATGGACCATGTTCTAAATGTTTCAGTCATTGGGGAATCCCAGTGTCATATTTATGAATGGACCATGTTCTAAATGTTTCAGTCATTGGGGAATCCTAAAGCCATATTTATGAATGGACCATGTTCTAAATGTTTCAGTCATTGGGGAATCCCAGTGTCATATTTATGAATGGACCATGTTCTAAATGTTTCAGTCATTGGGGAATCTCAGTGTCGTGTTTATGAATGGACCATGTTCTAAATGTTTCAGTCATTGGGGAATCCCAGTGTCGTATTTATGAGTGGACCATGTTCTAAATGTTTCAGTCATTGGGGAATCCCAGTGTCGTATTTATGAATGGACCATGTTCAAAATGTTTCAGTCATTGGGGAATCCCAGTGTCGTATTTATGAATGGACCATGTTCTAAATGTTTCAGTCATTGGGGAATCCCAGTGTCGTATTTATGAGTGGACCATGTTCTAAATGTTTCAGTCATTGGGGAATCCCAGTGTCGTATTTATGAATGGACCATGTTCTAAATGTTTCAGTCATTGGGGAATCTTCCTAGAGAAACCGTGTGAGAAATTGTAGCTAAGCTCAAAAACGGAAGACAAAAATCGATTTAACGAGGAATGTAGATTAATGTCATAGTATTATCACGACTGTGTGCAACCACTACTTATAAACAATGATATAAGAAATGCAATCTGAAATCTGAATTCTAAATAGGAATGTAGTGCCATTATCCCTCTGGGACCCTTAGGGTCAAAATAAGAGAAAAGGGATGAATGGTGGGTTGGAAGTAAGTCAGTGATCCTTGTCAAATTTTTGTATCTGTCAAGAAAAGCATCTGCTTGAGGACATCCATTTTCCTACTTCTGAGTTACAGAATGATAGGTACTTATACTGAATGTGACATTCCCTGACGTGGACTCTGTCTTTGCTGCTTAGGTGGTGTGTGCATGAGAAAGTGCTTAACATCTGAAAACGGAGACAATCCTTAGAGAAAGATATATATGAATTTTAAAAGGAAATATACCTACGATGGAAATAAAACAAATAGCATAAATATCTAGCTGTATTTGGTCTTTTTGGTAACTATTACAATATATACATTTTCAAACAACTAAGTTCAGCACTGACTTTGGGAGAATCTAGATAAAACTGAACTGACATATAATAAGCATTGGTGTAATTAATAGCACAGCGGGCAGAACCATGGGGGTATTTCCTGAGGAAGAGGGACTATAGAGAGGCAAAAGAAAACCCAGCTCATTCTGGGTAGTGCCAGGAGCAGTTATTATATTCAGAACTGAGAACTTATTTCTAACTCACCAACCCATAGTTCTGGCTGAAGTGCAGTGGTGCAGTCATAGCTCATTCTCAGCCCCAAACTCCTGGGTTCATATGGTCCTCTCATCTCAGCCTCCTGGTAGCTATGACCACAGGTGTGCACTACTTTGTCCAGCCAGTTTATTTTATATTTTATTTTCATTTCATTTGTAAAGACTGGGTCTTGCTATGTTGCCCAGGCAGGTCAAAAACTCCTATCCTCAAGCAGTCCTCTAACCTAGGCCTCCCAAAGTACTGAGATTACAGGCATGAGCCATTGCATCTGGCTCAAAAATATTTCTGTCTTAATGGCTTTAACAAAGAAGTGCCGTTTTGGGGATATATACAATGGTGTGCTGCTTGGGAGTGACAAAAAAATAATTATAAGAAGAATGGAACGAATATGTCAGTATGTTTTCAAAAGCAAGTTAGCCCAAGTTTTTAAACAAGCATAATTTTAGGGTTTTTGTAACTAACTTAGGGTTTAAATGTAGCAAAAATTTTAAACATTATCATGAATACACAGAAAATTTTAATCAATTTGGTTTCCATGATGAATTTACATGCTTAAATTCCTAATTTCAATTTGCTGCTAGATATGAGAAAGTTTGAGATTTTGAAGAAGCAAGTGGTTCTTACAAATGTAGCAAACTTAAATTTTGAGGACAATTTAATTTAACTTCCATTTTTATGACCAGATTTTGGGTCAGCTGTTAAGCATTCAAAAAATAAAATCTGATAATATCTGGCAATTCCAATTTTCAGTTTTATTGATCTTCACCATGAAATAATATATAAGGTAAGGGGCAAAATTTTGGAAAAGCAGATCACTTTGTTGTCCTATTTAGCAGGTTCTCAAATTATGCCATCCTGGAATCATTACAAGTAATTATAGGAAGACAATATCTTGTGTTTTGTATTTCATTGTTACCCATCCAGTTGTTCTCTAGAGATATCAGAGAAAACCAACTCAAGAAGGGAAGGTTAGATAAACAGCCCTCTCTCTCTCTCTCTCTGTCTTTGCCTCCATTTGGTTCCTTATGTTCATTTCTCAGTGCATTTCAGTTACTTTTTTTGTTCCCTTCATTTTCTCTTTCATTCCAGAAGTTTAAGTGATTGCATAATTCTTTTGACGGCTGAAGGTAGTATCCGACTTTGAATGAAAGGTTTACAGCTACAGCTTTTCAATTAGAAAATCTCAGATCATGTGATCTATGAGTTTTAATATCTTAGGATCGCGACCAGTAAGGAATAATCACTTTGAAAAACCTTGATGCTACCTAGAGTTTGTGTTTTGTGAGGTTGCTTGGTAAATTATTTTCATTTGATAATTGAATATTGCTTCAAGAGAGGTGAGCTCAGACACTTGGCAATGAATATTGAATGTGTATTCCAAGAGACATGACCTTAAAATATCATCAAGCTAAGTAGTAGTGAAATTGAACTCTGCTGTATAATAGAAGTCAGTGTTTCTTACATCTTTGTGATATATAAATATTTTTACATTGTGGTAGATAATAATTTGTATGGGAACATTTAATTGAATTTAATTTATCCTATGGCAGAATTATGTTGCATAGGTCATTTTAGTTTTTGATTTAAGCATCTTAAAATTATAAATGCAAATATTCAACACGTAAAACCCACATGAATACACACTCCCAAACATTTGAAATCCTAACAGTCATTTCCAACAGCTTTTTCCTACAAAAGAAGTCAGCTCTTCTTAGAGATGACATGCATTCCCATAGCTTGAGAGGTGCACACTATAAGGTAAACAGAGAAAGGATTACAGCAGTTTAAGAATACCAGCGGATTTACTTTATAGACAATAGACTTTTGAATTACTTGTCTTCAAAATTTGGTTTCTTGAGAAAATTATCTGTGTAGATTAATCATGCATTTCAGATACTTTCCAGACATCTGAATGTTGTTTTCTTAAAAGTAGCCAGCATGCCTTTTTATGCAGTCTGCATGGGAGATAGTAAGAGATGTGTATGCTGTATATCTACTAGTAGAGATTGGTTTTTGAGTGCTTCCTTAAAAAATTATTTTTTCTGAAGAAAGGGATTTATTTTTTATAATTTAGATTAGATGATTTTAAATGTTTTTAGGTTTTAACCTCTCTGATCATCAGGGTCATTGCCATGGAAAAAATGCAAGTTATAGCATATTTCATTTTTATAAGGAAAGAAGTTGATAATTTAGACTTTTTTCTTTTACTAAATTGAATTACATCACTCAATATTTGGATGGCATTAATTCACAATAGCAACAAAAAAATCTTACTATTCAACAAAATAAAGTATGATTTCCTTCACATTTAACTTAATTTGTTCTTTAAAACATCTCCTAACGAAGGTTTTCTCATCCTCTGAAGCTGAATTTATTTAGGAAAAAATATTTTAAACACCATCCCAAGTGATATAACTATTTTTATTGAGCTTTGATGTTCTATTTGAACATATTTGAAGACTGTACAAGCACTCAATTTAGAATTAAGATTTTATTTGGAGATTTTGGTTGTATTTGAAATCTGTTGTGGAATTAAACATGAAGAATATGTCAATTTACTAGATGTCATTGTCTATGACACATTTTAGTCTTATCTTTCTGCCTATATGTAAAGAGGAATAGAAATAATTGGTATAAACAGGAAAAAAGAAGTAAAGTGGTAAGATCAGATGGGAGAAATATATAAGCTAAGATACTCTTTTTTTGTTTGTTTGTTTTTTGTTTTTGTGAGACAGAGTCTTGCTCTGTTGCCCAGGCTGGAGTGCAGTGACACAATCTTGGCTCACTGCGGCCTCCAACTCCCAGGCTCAATGGTTCTCCTGCCTCAGCCTCCTGTGTAGCTGGGATTACAGGTACGCATCACCACACCCGGCTAATTTTTGGATTTTTAGTAGAGACTAGGTTTGACCATGTTGGCTAGGCTAGTCTCAAACTCCTGACTTCAGTTGATCCGCCCAATTCAGCCTCCCAAAATGCTGGGATTTCAAGTGTGAGCCACCAGGGCCAGCCTAAGCTAAGATATTCTAGAAGCTAATAATAGTAAAATATAATGTAAATTGTTTAAAATTAATCTGTATATGAAATTTTTTCTAGGACTTTCCTGCCAGAAAAGTAGGAATAGAATGGCAAAAGGAACGAGGTTCCTTCTACAAGTAGGCACACATCCTATTTCACTTTATCCTGTGATCAGTCTCATAACCATCTCCTGGTGTGAAGTGCTAAAACTGTGCTTTAAGAATAACTTAAGTCCTTTATGTACAAACTAAAGTATGAGAGCCTGAACCTTGGAAACCAAGAGATTCCAAAAAGCCTTATGTGTGAGACTGGGTGCCACAGATCTTGGCAGAAATTACTGCTTATTCTTAATTCTTATCTTTCCTTTCTAGCACTTCAATTTATAATGCCAATATCTACCTCAGCCTAAAGACAAGCTCTAGAATCACTTGTGTTACTTATTACATTTCTTTTAAAAAACTCATGAATTACACATGAATTTCAAAGTTGCCAACTGAGATTCCAAGGACTAAAAAAGAAAAAACGTGGCACCTTTCCATTATAAAGGCTGTACGCAGTCTTCATAGTGTTTGTCTTTAAGGGACAACATGCCTCATCCATCAGCAACTTTTCTTCCTTAAATCATCATATCTTGCCTAAAAAGGTTTTCTGAAAACTAAGATTTGCAGATTGTTATATCACATCTTAATCTACGTATCAACTTTAGCATTATCAAAGCATGAACTGTTCTGGGTTTTCATAGTTAATTATGTTTGTGGTAATAACTGGCATGCAATTGTTTTTCTTCTGATGATTTTGTACTTGCTTTTCTTATGGTAACTTCTGACGCTTGTTTGTAAGATCTTCCTCTCTTTTCTCCATCTGGTTATCTTCTTACCTTCTGTCCTTTAACTCAGATGTCACCCAC